>NC_056745.1:765923889-765998889 GCF_019279795.1 Protopterus annectens | reverse complement strand
GGTTTAGGTCTTAACTGGAAAATAGACAAGCAAGCAGTACTTTGGGATAACAATCTGTCTTCATTACTTCCAGTAAATATTGGAGTACCCCAAGGCCCTATCTTAGGTCCCCTTCTTTTTCCTGATTTATTAACTATCTACACATGAACATACCTCAAGCCACCTGCATTCAATATGCAGATGACTCCACCTTAATCTGTACAGCTAAGAATATAGCCTCTCTCCAGTCCCTCATCCAAACTGTTTTTCATAATGTTGAAAACTGGTTTATGCAACACTGCCTCCTCCTAAATCCTAAAAAAAAAAAACTGCTTTTTACTCCAACTCAAAAATCACCTAATCCGTTCTTCTCTGTAACCTCTAACAATGCTACCAACATAACCCCAGATACTACAACCCGCCTACTAGGTGTAACAATTGATAATCGTCTCAACTACAATGACCACATCAACTCCACCATAAAGTCTGTTAACAAAAAACTTGGTACCATCTATAGAATTAAACCCTTCCTTACCCCTTCTGCCAAGGGAACTATTGCCCAGACCCACCTCATTTCTATCCTTTTCTATGTCTCTGCTAAATATACTAACCCATCTAAAAACAACCTCTCCAAACTTTCCACCTGTTATAACAGTATAGCTAGATTCATCACATGCTCCCCCTTTAAAACTCACCACTGCCTCAACCTCAAACAACTTGGATGGCTAGGACTGCAAAACCATATACTCTGTCAACAATTACTTATCACTCAAAAGATCCTGTACCACCCCAACACCCCCATCCTCACTAATCTGATTACACCATATAAAAATCTAGCTACACTATGCTCTGCTAATAAGCTCCTAGTTTCCTCGATTAAATCTAACAAAGCTGGTGACTCACTTTTCTCAAACACAGCAGGTAAAAATTGGAATAATCTTCCTTCTGAAATATCAACCCTTGCTTCTACTTCTCTATTTAAAAAACATCTTAAAGAACAACTTAAAACTCACTGGCTTTGTCCATGTGCTAACCCAGACTAATATATTTTTCCCCTTCCTGCTCTTACCCCCTTTCCCTACTCCTCTAACCTATGCCTCCAAATCTAATTACTACTCTTCTTCATAGTAAGAGGATAAAATAGAAGGGCTTTTCTCTCAATTTGGTTTTGCTCATACCTACTATTGTGTTTAGTATAATTTTTTAGTATAATTTTTAGTATAACTTTATAGTTTATAATTTTATTATTATAATGTTTCTTTTGACCAATGCTGCCTCTGTATTGTGATTTTACATGTCTTTTTATATATTGTTAACTTTGTCACTGTTCATGCTTGGAGCTTTTCTCCCTGGGCCTCTACTGAAAATGGACATGCATTCAGTTAAGACTAGCCCGGTCAACAAATGTAAAATGAATATGTGTACGCACACAGTCAGACGTGCATTTAAACACAGTTAAAGTACTTCTGATTTCCTTTTCTTAATGATTTTAATGCAAGGGCACATAGCAAACGTATGTTCAAATATATTTGGCTATATATTATGATTGCCATGAGTGTGTGGTATGGATGAACTATAGTGGCAGGGATAGCCACCCCGTGGTATAAACCATGGCTGTAGATGAGTGTCGCTGTTGAATTGGCACCCCAACCCCATGTGCAAAAATGGGGAAAAGGGATTGTGGATGGATGGATCAATGGTCACATTTCCTTTCTAAGGACTGACTCAAAGTAAGTGTGATTCTCTTACCATGGATCTGTGTATCAGATATGCATCACCCTTGCTCGGTGTCTGTTAGCATTCTGGAACAATAGTTAGCAGGATATAACCCTTGTTCATCCATGTGCAGTAATGCTGCACCCTGGCTGTAGCTACTACCAACTGTGTTCAGAACTGTTATCATGGTATAGTAGCACTGGAGCTGTTAGCATTTTTTACTTTTCTGAATGCTTCAGTGTGTCCCCAAGACCATGGCACATTTTTCTTTAGAAAGTCTATATAATAAAGGGGTATTTTCAAAAGATTGGGTGCAAACTTTCCCAGGTAGTTAACGCCTAGGGCTCTTTGTTCATTTACACAAGCTAGAGATCTTACAGTTCTGCTATTGCTGTGAAATTGCTTGTATCTTGTTTAATTCTACTGGCACTATGTCGTGACTAGTATTGCAGCTCTGTTTTACTAAAGCAATATGTTCCAGGATAGTCAGTGGGTCTGCCTCTAAACTATCTGGACCAGAAAACATGATATCATCCATAACAGCAACACCATCCAGACCACTGAGTAAATCGGTCATTTTGGTCCGAAATATTTCCTGTACTGAGGTTATACTACATAAATGGAACCTTTTCAGGTGACAGTGAAAGTTAACTTTTGACTTCATGTAGCGGCATTTCCCACAACCCACTGGAAGCATTAAATCTGGAAAACACTTTTGTATTAAGTTTGGGTGCCAAGTGCTCTGAAGCAGATAAAATTAATATTTATAACACATCAATAAGCTTTTTAAATCAACACATCTTTGTACCTGAGCATCAACACATATTTGCATTTCACTTTTTTTTTTTTTTTTTTTTTTTTTTTTACTACTAGGACCATAGGAGCAAACACCACTCAGGTGGGTTATTTATGCTTTCCGTTATGTCAAGGCTTGCATTCATTTAAGTTCTAACTCTACTTTGGAAAGCATGAGTGCGGTCTAGAAGTATGGAATAGTATTCAATTTTAGATTAATTTTCATTTGTTCACAGTTGAGCAGACTGAATTTCTGGCAAAAAATCTCATTATGCATGCCACAGCTCTGCTGAGCATATTATGTACAGACCCCATCCAGCACAAACTGAAAACTGAAACTTCATTTATTATGTGTGGCGACTGCTTCCAATGCAAAATGTTATCTTTTCTCATTTTAATTTGTAAATGCATTTCAGATTTTTTTTTTCATTTGGTGCACATTGCCATACTCTGTGTAATTTATTTTCCCTTTATGAAGTTTTTATGCCTTTTTTCCTGCATTTTTTTCTATGCTGTTTATTCTGGCTTACCCAAAATATGCTTGAATGCCATGCCTTTGATTCTGACAATCTTTGCCAGCATTTTTTGAGACTGTTTCCTTTATTTTGATTTACTAGTCTGATTTGAAATGGGGTTAGCATCTTTTCCTGTTCAACTGCATAGAACACTCTCAAGCCGATATTAAAAGTGTTTGAGCCCACATACAGTACAAAGCAGATCATGGGAACGGTGTATTGACGGAGGCTGAGCTGCAGTGTGTAGGATCTTGATTGTTCTGTTTAGTCCTGGGTTATACCTTGTTACTTTATTTTAGCCCTAGGAAATTAACACCGTTGTGCTTTTCACAAAAAAACTGCCTAACTTTATAGATCAGACCTGCTCTTAGGATCATAATTATGCAAACTGCTTAAATTCAAGCTCAATCCCTTTTCCCAACAGGAAGACTCTCAATTGAATTAAGAATTTACTCAAACGTCATCTTACCCCTCCCTAAACATTCTCCAGACTCCAAGCCTGCAATACCCATGTCTCCTTACTAAGCCCCAAAACACTGAAGTATATACTTCCGTCTGTCCCCTTTTCTCAAGTATAGTTTCTAAGCTCACTATTCACCTGCGAAATATAGACATGTATAAAAGTTTCAGAAATCATACAGTGTTGACTGTCAATTAAACATGTAGAGCATTGCCTTCTTATTCCACTTAGAACAGAAAGTGTACCAAAATACCTAATGGTTTGAATCCCACAGTGTATTTGTATATATATATATATATATATATATATATATATATATACTTATACATACATATAGGTGCATATATTTTTGACAGCTTTCCTTGGTGGGGAATGGAACTGGTACTGCTGATCAAAAAATAAGCTGGTCAAAAAGGACCAGCTTTTTATATTGGAGATCATGGTACAGTGGGGACAAGGGGACACACCCGTCCCCCACAGTAGTGCAATCTGAGTTGGAACATAAAATTAGCAGGGGCAAAAAACATTTTTATATACTTTTTGATCCTCTGTTGATTGATGGCTTTTGTAGTCAATGTGTTGGCATATATGATTTTGATACTGATTTGTGCTGTTGAGCAATCATTATGCGTCAATCTATAAATGAGTATCTGCATGTATACATTTGTGTGTGTGCGCATATATATATATATATATATATATATATATATATTTATATATATATATATATATATATATATTTTTTTTTTTTTTCTAATGTGTTCATTTTTCACTGTTTTTCTTGATTGTGCTGTATAACAAAAATCATACTCTCTCTCTACAAAGACACTTGGTGTGTGTGTATGTGTGTGTGTGTATGTATGTATATATATATATATATATATTATATATATATATATATATATATGTGTGTATATCTTCTTTCTGCTGCTCCCATTAGGGGTCGCCACAGCGGATCAACCATTTCTATTTCTTCCTGTCCTCTGCATCTTGCTCTGTTACACCAACCATCTGCATGTCCTCTATCACCACATCCATAAACCTCATCTTAGGCCTTCCTCTTTTCCTGTTACCTGGCAGCTTCATCCTTAGCATCTTTTTCCACCAATATACTCTGCATCCCTCCTCAGCACATGCCCAAACCAACGTAATCTTGCCTCTCTGGCTTTGTCTCCAAACTTTCCAACCTGGGCTGACCCTCTAATATACTTATTCCTAATCCTGTCCATCCTCGTCACACCCAGTGCAAATCTTAACATCTTCAACTCTGCCACATCAAGCTCTGACTCCTGCCTTTTTGTCAATGCCACCATCTCCAACCCATATAACATAGCTGGTCTCACTACCCTCTTGTAGACCTTCCCTTTCACTCTTACTGGTACTCGTCTGTCACAAATCACTCCTGACACTCTTCTCCACCCACTCCATCCTACCTGTACTCTCTTCTTCACCTCTCTTCCACACTCACCATTACTCTGAACTGTTGATCCCAAGTATTTAAACTCATCCACCTTCGCCACCTCTACTCCCTGCATCCTCACCATTCCTCTATCCTCCCTCACATTCACACACACATTCTGTCTCAGTCCTGCTATCTTTTATTTCTTTTCTCTGTAGAGCATATCTCCACCTCTCCAGGGCCTCGGCCACCTGTTCCCTACTCTCACTACAGATCACAATGTCATCTGCAAACAACATAGTCCACGGGGACTCCTGTATAATCTTGTCTGTCAACCTGTCCATCACCACTGCAAATAAGAAAGGGCTCAGAGCTGATCCTTGATGTAATCCCACCTCCATCTTAAACGCATCTGTCACTCCCAATGCAGACCTCACCGCTGTCACACTACCCTCGTACATATCCTGTACCAATCTTACATACTTCTCTGACACTCCTGACTTCCTCACGCAATACCACAACTCCACTCTAGGCACCCTGTCATATGCTTTCTCTAAATCCACAAAGACACAATGCAACTCCTGACCTTTTCTGTACTTCTCCATCAATACTCTCAGAGCAAACATTGCATCTGTAATGCTCTTTCCTGGCATGAAACTATACTGCTGATTACTAATAATCACCTCCCTTCTTAACCTAGCTTCCACTACTCTTTCCCATAACTTCATGCTGTGGCTGATCAATTCAGTCTATCTGTACAGCTCTACTATAGCTCTGCACATCACCCTTAGTCTTAAAAATTGGTAACAAAACACTTTCTCCATTCCTCAGGCATCCTCTCACTTTCCAAGATTTCATTAAACAATCTAGTTAAAAACTCCACTGCCATTTCACCTAAACACCTCCATGCTTCCACAGGTATGTCATCTGGACCAACAGCCTTTCCGTTCTTCATCCTCTTCATAGCTATTCTTACTTCCTCCTTGCTAATCCACTGCACTTCATGATTCACTATCCGCACATTATCCAACCTTCTTTCCCTCTCATTCTCTTCATTCATCAGCCCCTCAAAGTACTCTTTCCATCTGCTCAACACACTCTCCTCGCTTGTGAGTACGTTTCCCTCATTATCCTTTATCACCCTTACCTGCTGCATGTCTTTACTAGCTTGGTCCCTCTGTCTAGCCAATCGGTACATGTCCTTTTCTCCCTCCTTAGTGTCCAACCTTTCATACAAGTCTTCATATGCCTTATCCTTAGCCTTCGCCACCTCTCTCTTTGCCATGCACCTCATCTCCCTATACTCGTCTACTTTCTTCATCTCTTTGATAATCCCACTTCTTCACCAACCTCTTCCTCTGTATACTCTCCTGTACTTTTTCATTCCACCACCAGGTCTCCTTTTCCTCTTTCCAGATGTCACACCAAGCACCTTTCTAGCCATCTCTCTTACTAGCTTTGCTGTAGTTACCCAGCTATTCAGTAACTCTTCACTGCCACCCAGTGCCTGCCTTAACTCTTCCCTGAACTCCTCTCACAATTACCCTTTTTCAATTTCCACCATTTGATCATTGGTGCTGTCCTCACACTCATCCTCCTTTTCTTGGTGCTGCCCTCACACTCATCCTCCTCTTCTTGATCACTAATGTCATCCTACAAACCACCATAATAGGCTGCCTAACTACACTTTCCCCTGCCACCACTTTACAGTCTCCAATCTCCTTCATACTGGCTCTTCTACATAAAATATAATCTGCCTGTGTGCATCTTCCTCCACTCTTGTATGTCACCCTATGCTCCTCCCTCTTGTTAAAATACGTATTCATCACAGCCATGTCCATCCTTTTTGCAAAATCCACCACCATCTGACCTTTTGCATTCCTTTGCTTAACACCATACCTACCTATCAGTTCCTCATCCCCTCTGTTCTCTTCACCAACATGCCCACGGAGATCTGCTCTAATCACCAGTCTCTCACCATTGGGTACAGTCATCACCACTTCATCCAACTCACTCCAAAATTTTTCTTTCTCATCCATCGCACACCCAACTTGTGGAGCATATATGCACTAATAACATTCATCATTACACCATCAAGTTCCAGCTTCATAAACATCACTCTATCCGACACTTTTCACCTCCAAAACACTCTTAGCATACTGTTCCTTCAAGATAATGCCTACGCCATTTCTCCTCCCATCCACACCATGATAAAACAATTTGAACCCACCTCTGATACACCTAGCCACCTAGCCTTGCTCCCCTTCCATCTTTCTCATGCACACACAATATACCAACCTTCCTTCAGTCCATCATATCAGCTAGCTCTCTCCCTATACCAGTCTTACTGCCAACATTCAAAGTTCTCACCCTCACCATCACAGTTGCTAGCCTTTACCTGCCTTCGGGCATGCCTTCCTCCTCTCCTCCTCTTCTCCTCCTTCGGCCAACAGTAGCCCTATTTCCACCAGCATCCTGTTGGCCAACAGTACTGGTGGCGTTTGTTGTAACCTGGGCCTCGACCGATCCGGTATGTATATCTGTACTGTTGTCCGCATGTATGATTTGGCAAAATTTTACACCGGATGCCCTTCCTGAAGCAACCCTCCTCATTTATCAGGGCTTGGGCCCTGCACAAAGAAATGCACTGGCTTGTGCATCCCCAGTGGCTGGGTTATTTATATATATATATATATATATATATATATGGATCACCTTCATTTGCCTGAAAGCTCATTTGCCCGACACTCATTTTTCCCAGACCAAATGACTGAAAGCTCATTTGCCTGAAAGCACATTAGCCCGAAAGCTCATTTGACTGACAAGTAGTATCAGCAAGAAAATGGAATATGCCCCCCTCCCCACTGTAGTGCGACCCTGCCTGGAGTTAGAATATATAGGTGGGGGGGTGTGGGGGGCACAGCCCCCCACTTCATTTCATATGATATTGTTACCTTTTGATGTAATATAGCTTAGTAACAGGAAAGTAAGTGGGGGGCTGTGCCCCCCACACCCCCCACCTATATATTCTAACTCCAGGGTCGCACTACAGTGGGGAGAGGGGCATATTCCATTTTCTTGCTGATACTACTTGTCAGTCAAATGAGCTTTCGGGCTAATGTGCTTTCAGGCAAATGAAGGTGATCCATATATATATATATATATATATATATATATATATATATATATATATATATGAGTATTTGGCACCCAGTTAACATATTGCTTTATTAGTTTTGAATGTACAAGGTTATTACTGTTCCTACAGAAATGCTTTACTGGCTGCTTTGGAATATCTTGCTGTAGGGTTGTCAAGGGAGGGTCCATTCTTTTAATGGTGAAAATGGGGCAATTATGTGCACTCCAATATTTCAAAAATTCCATCAGTAGTCTACAGATGTCCACAGTTGACATCGGAGGTCATTCAGCATGGAACTATGGGTAGAGTGTGGGACTATGGGTTGACTGTACAGAAAGAAAGTTCCCTCAACAGCAGTACAACGTTGCTCTGGGGGGGGGGGGTTCAGTCTCCTCACTTGCCACAAATATATCAGGTTAGTTTGGGGAAGAGAAATTCTGCTTCTGTAGACCCAGAGATTGAGAGGCGGCACCAGGAATGGCTGATGGTCAGCTGTAGGAAGGCAAAAAAAAATTGTTCTCTAAGCAGCCAGGGCTGGTTCAGCTCTTCACCAGATCTGTTGCTTTGGTATCCTGGTCAGAAACTACCAGCTGATCCAATAAAAGCTTTTACACACAGAATGGTCCCTCTTTAGGAGATAAAGCAGAAACTACCTCTAGGACATAAATTGAAAAATGTTTGGAACCCACAGCTTACTTTCCACCTGCAGTCTGTTTGTCTAGCTAAATAGTGACAGACTACAGACGTTTTTCCTCGTCTTCAGATCCATTTTCTTTTCTTTTTCTGATTGTGTTTAAGTACACAAGATTCCCCAAAACTTGTTCTTATTATACACTACATACGTTTTCTTTGGTACTGATGCGCCCCATCAGCTAGTTACTGTGCCCATACTGTACCCTGACCAGTGGCGGCTGGTCACTTCAAATCAAAGGGGTGCTGCAGGAGACTGCTAAATGTGAGTGGCCAACTGGAATGGGGTGTGGTCAACTAGAAAGGGGTGGAGTTATGCTAAAAATCACAAAACCTGGGACATTAATTAAATACGCTGCCCTGGGTGCCAAACCATCATTATGAGAGTCCAATCAAGACAAAATGAATTGTAGAAAAAAATATTTCACTGCATTGTCTACATGACAGCTTACTTAATAGCTAGATGGAAACAAAGATTTTGTGACCTGAAAAAAATATTTTTTAAATGCCTGTCAAAATCAGGTATAAAAAAAAAAAAAAAAAAAAAGCAGCACTCAACTCAAACCACTTCTTGCACTGCAGTTCTAATTAGAATTTATACTCAGCTTCATAAAAGTACCAAGTAACTTGCTGAAAGTAGCAATTTGTGTGATACCCCCAGTTGTAAAAATGTTTCTTATCCAAGAAAGACCTGCTGCCTGACCACAAATATCAACTTGTTTCATGGGAAAAACATGATCAAAGTAAAAAAATGAACAGCAAACAAGAAACAAGCTCAAGATAAATTGCTTAAAGTATTACTGCACAGGTTATGGACCACACATACTAGATTGGCATTCTGTTTAGTTTACAGGTAAAGCCTGCAAAGATGACTACAAATACTGTTATATGCATGTCAAGTTTCCAATAAATGTAATGAGCTTCTGAAAATACTGTAATCCTGTCCTTTATTACAAATACTGTCATATGCATTTCAATACCTAAAGCTTATACGCGATGTTATGTAAATATTCTCTGCATGGTAACAATAAAAAGGATTTCAGTGTTGGTAATTCTTTAACAGTACGTTTATTAAAGCTTACTTGCATCTTATAGTCTCAGACAAGCTTACCTGATGGTCATTAAAGCAACAAGCACTGCAACAACATGCATTTTCTGAATAAGAAGCAGCTAACAGTATAAAAATATGACAGAAAACCAGAACATTCTGCGAAATCAAGGACAGACGAAAAAACACTGTAGTACTTCTGTCTACCTTGGATGGGGGGATACTCTGCATACTTACACTGCATAACTGCACCATGCCTTGCTTGGACACATCCAGAGTCACTATGTGGAGGAGTGAGGTGCAACAAGCATGTCACAATTTGAAATGTCTCTGGCTGACAGTGATAGCTCTAACACATTTGTCATACCTCTCAGCCTCAGAGTAAGAAATATGGACAAAGGCATAAACAGAAGTGGGACAAAGGCCCACAAATAAGTGCAATTTTTAAATATTGCTCTTATGAACTTAGACAATAGAATAGTAGGTCTTGCATTAGCATGAATTTTCTGAAGGGCATGAAATCTGAAACTCAAATGCCTGTCATTATTTTCTAACTTCAATCTTTAATGATTTGCCACTAATTTGCCAGAAAAAACACAATTTTATGAAAAACTTTCCAAAAATGTAATGCAAAAATATAAAATAGCCACACAATACAGCTGGGAACCTGTCAAGGAAGGGACACTTTTGTAATATTAGTACTGTTAACTTGAGCATCTGACAAAAGAGAATCTATATGCATTTCTGAAATTAAAAGTAATCTATAACTCTGATCATTACAATATTTATTAATTGTAAACTCTCCACGTTTTCTTCCAAATTTGCTATTTTGCAGAGGGATTATTATGGGTTGAGCAACATTTTGAGCCAAAATCGGAGACGGTTGAAAAGTTTTGATATACCTAATTCTATAAAGCGATTTATTTGCACGTACCTCTCAACCTCAATGCAGGAAATCTGGACAAGGCCAAATATATAGTGGGAACATACAAAGAGTACTAAAAATTTGCTCTTGCATAAACTTAGACAGTTGACAGAATAACAGGTCTTGATTTAGCATATATTTTTCTGAAGGGTATGAAGTCTGAAACTCAATGTGTCATTATTTAGTGACTTAATTCCTAAATGATTTGCCAGAAAATCACAAATTTTATAAGGAAAAAAACAAAAATAATAAGCAAAAATCTATTCATACTACAAAAATCTTGACAATTAAAAGGTATAGTTCAGGTGGGGTTGTCTGAGTTTGCCGGTCTTCCCCCCTTGCAAAATCATGGTCGAATGGGTCCTCCCCCCTGCTGTTATTCTAATGTCCCATTACTTTGCTATTTCACCCCATTTACCATAAACATTAATGTGTATACTGCTTTACTTCTACGATGATTTGGATTTCATTTAAAAGTTTTTTTTTACATTTTACAGCACAAATATTAACACTAATCGACATCTACTAAACAAAACAATGCAGTCTCACATGAAAATAGACTTGGCATTAAAACTTCTCTGCCTTTGAAACTCACCTTCATTGAAACATCATTGAAACCCACATTCAAAGAAAATACATCTGGCCAGTGGTAGATAAAGATGAACTCTGGACTGTTTTCAAATCATAGGCCCCCTTGCTCAGGAAACATACACGTGTTCTCTGATACACCACCTTCCTGACTGTATTAAATTATATTCCTTGTAAAATGCAGTGCAGTGGTTAGAGGACATTTTTAATTTTTTTTTGGACATTTTTCCAGTAAGCAAAAACAAAATACATGCACCAATAATGACAAAACTGCCCAATTCAGAACATTTCCATCATAAAAGTCTACTCAAACTTCTACAATCCACCAGTATCAGTAAATATGCACAATCTCTGCATAAGTAAAAGTCATCTAAATAATTCCACATTAGAGAGATCTGTAACTAAATGAAGAGGTTGCTGCTAGCAAACAACTTTATATTTCATTGTTTCATCAACAAATAAAATGCCTGTTGCCCTTGAGGAATAAATTGCCTATGTTACAATAGAAAAGATGATAAGCTAATAATATTGCAATAGGGAATAGATTGCAAACTGATAACAGGTTCATTGTTACTAGGTATCTCCGCCAAAGAGGACATTCTCAGGACTGCAGCATCTACCCCCTTTAAAAGTACAACACAGTACAGTATCAGTAATGCATCTATATACTGTGGAAGTAGAACCTGCAGTCTTCTGCATCAAATGCAAGTACACTACCTGTTGTGCTATTAACAAAGCAAGTAGATTCAGCATAAGCAGCACTAAACTTCTCTTCAAACTCTCAGCTCCTTGTAAAATCCACTCAACTGTATCTGTCAACTTTGAAGCACAAGAAATCTGGAAAAAGCCAACATTTATTGGGGGGGGGGGGCAAAAGCCCCAAAACTAGGGACACATTTTAAACATTGTTTGTATAATCTTGGAAAGTTGCTAGAATAAAATGGTGCATTACCACCATGCATTTTACTGCCAAGTCTTGAACCCAGGACTCCGTGCACTACAGTCAGAGCAACATACCACTATACCAAATCAGCTGCTTCTTGAAAGCCAGACTGAAACTTAAACGGCTATAATTCAGTGAATTCAGTTTTCACCACAGCTCTCAACCTCTTGGCACAAAACTGCTGGACAAAGACAATAACGGGGGACTACAGCCCCCAAACATATTCAGTGAATTCAGTTCACACCATAGTTGTTAACCACTTAGCACAAAAAAACCTAGACAAAGCCACTATACAGCCCCAAAAATAAGGACAATTTTCAAATATCAATCATATAAACAGAAAATTTCTAGAAAAAAGGTTTTGTGTTACCATGTACTTTCTGAAGAATATGAAGTCTGAAATTCAAATGCCTGTTATTATTCAGTGAACATTATGAGGAACAGAACAAAACTATGAGGCAAATATTTCACAAGTGGCAGTGGGTAGGGCAGCTAAGATGTAGCTACCCGATTCCCAAGGCTCAGGGTTTGAGTCTAACTCTAGCCACCAGCTATATGCAACTGGGACACTTTATATACACACACACACACACACACCAATTTAAATCTCAAACGGAGGTTCGCTTGTTACTAAATCATGAATGAGGAAAACCCAATGTCAGCGGACACACACCAGTTTACATCTCAAACGGAGATTTGTTTGTTACTAAATCATGAATGAGGAAAACCCAACTAAATACCTCAAATGTTTGGAAGGAAACCACTGTTGTTGTTCAGTTCTGCCATAATACTTGCTGCATGCTTGCCCACACTGCTATAAAAAACATTCAGTTGAACCTACATGCCTGCTGCCATAAGCAGGAAACCCAACTAAATAAATGGAAAAATGTACATGCTTGCTGCTTGTCCTGCGAGAGCAGGCTAGCCAGCCAGATGTTGCATTCTGCGAGAGCAAGCTAATAATAGGTCCCAGCCTGCAGATGTTACAGTCCGATCCCCTTCAAGTCTATGTGGTTGTAGTTGCATAGACCTCTGGGATCTCTGTTGTTTTGAATGGTGTTCCCTAATCTGGACTGGTTCACTAGCATTTATTACTATGTGATGGGAATAACACGTATGTGTGGGTGGAGTGAAGTTGAGTTTTTAAATACGTGGGTGGATTTGTACAGTTTCGTAATCACTTTAATTTTTATTTCTTTTTTACTGGGTTGTGCAGGTTGCTTTTGTTTTAATTTTATTTTATTTTACAGCTGGGGGGCTGCAGTCCAATAGCACGAGCCGCCCCTGACAAGACACGGAACTTGGAGCGGTCATCGACTATAAAGGCACTTGAGAATCCTGTATGTGTTAGTGCCTTGACATTGCTGTTTAGCATTCATCAGTAACTTCACAAGCTCTGAAATCATATTACATACAACTGCTCTCATTGTACAACTCAGCTGGCTTCTCTCTTGTACCCATTTCTGAGACATGGTCTTTGGATCTGCAGATGGTTTTCTTGAAATAATCACCTCAACATTTAAAGGACAATTATGCCCTCTCCTATAGTTTAACTCAATCCATATGTTGCGTTTCTCCTTACAGTATGGTTCCAGTATTGTGTAGATACCAGAAACATGCTTGTACTTTTTAAAACTAATTTCATTGCCTTATAATCAAAGGAAGGTAAAGCCCACCTATTTTTAAGCTTAACTTCTCACATACATTTCACAAGAATCCATCTCTGCCTGCATGACATACCACAGACACAGATAAATTTGTAGTTTACTCTGTCAGGTACTGCTGTCAGTCTTGGATGGACAATTAATCCTGCTGACAGGAGCACAGCTGTTGCTAGAAAACAAGACAAAGCTGTACAACTGTTTTCCACTTTTTTATTGTAGAGGAGAACTTAATGCCCCCTTTTCTTAGCGAAACAAAGCAATTAGATAAGTCTGGTTTAAAGACAGTGGTCTCCTGTTCTGACAAATTTACATAAGCAACATCAGAATTGAAATGCTAAGCTTAATACATATCACATTTATCACATATTGCAATAGAAATCAAACCTTGTCTGGTACAATTCCCTTTACCTAGGTGTGGTTCATGTAAGCAATGTCCCCACATTTTGGAAGCTGATTCTGTGGCATTTCTAGACACCATCAGATTAGGTAAAGGAAATTGTGCCACCCGAGGTTTGATTTATATTAAAATCTATGATAAATGTGGTATGTATTATGCGGGGGAAAACAAAGATTGCTTAGAAAAAGAATATATGAACACTTACATGAAATTTTCAAGGCAAATATGAACAATTCCTTGTATAAATATTCTTTAGCATGTCAAGGGTTTAATAAGTTTCAGTTTGGATCCTGGAGGTACTGCCTATTAGTGTTAGGGGTGGTTGGTAAAAATTAGACATTGATGTAAAATAATTCCAATGGATTGTCAAGTTAAACTCCCTTTCCCCCCAGGGTTAAATTAGTATCTTTCTTTATTACCTATTTTGAAGAAAAGAGCTTTGAATTTATAAGCATTATATTTACTGAGTAATAAGAATGTTTGAAAAGTTTTTAACTGTTTTTTAGGAAATAATTGTATAAGTTTAACATTGTTAAGCATCAATTAACAAAATAAATTGATTTGTGGTACTTCCTGTATAGAAGAGTTGTGTTTTAGTAGTTAACTGTTCTGATGAAGTCCTGTAAATAGTTAAAAGGGACAAAAGCGCTTAACATTTGTTGTTTTAATAAAGCGCTTTACCAGAAAGGCTCATCCAGACTCTGCTACACTTTGCTGTGAAGGAAAGGTTAGTTTGCTGTTATTTTTTGTATTTCTGTATTGCCTTTCTATATTTTGAATACTGTAGTTTGCTTTCTTTACATTGTGTTTTGCTTGCATTCTGTTTTAACAGCATATTAAAACTTCAAAAGAGACCACAGCGCTCTCTGTTCTGAGTCAGGCAGAATTTTTCCCTCCCTCCCACCCATTTAAGTTGTCTTGTTAAATACCACTGTCTTTCTAGTTGCCCGCCTCTTATGTTAATCTGACCATATATCTCATTTCTCTCTACTTTCACTGGCTTATGTGAGTAATCACAAAACCATCACTTTTGAAATCCCACCCCTTCAATTATTTAAATTTATTGGCCATCCTACAGTATTTCATAGTACCAAAATACAAAAGTAACCACCCCTTTCAGTCCATCTTGCTGTTTTAAAAATAGTAACTCTCCACTAAACCTTAACTTTTTAAACAGGTAAAACTCAAGTTACCTACTTTCATATCTAACTTCTCTAGTGCACACTGCAGAGTGCATTCTTTTCAATCTTACCTTTAAGCATCCCTGTTACTAGCACTTTCTCTAATACCTAAAAAGATCATCTCTACTTGACTCCAAGTAGACTTTTCTCTATCTGTTAAACCTAGCACTTGCTCCTACAGTAATTACCTTGATACGGCACTCTTATAGATAGCACCCCAAAAAGGTAAACCCCCATTTCTCGGTCACCCACGTCCCCCGGAATCTCTTTTAAAGTTTTTTTGTCTAGTCCTTCTAGCATGTCGAGGTATCAGTTGCTAGTGTCCTCTCCTGCTCAGCTGGTGAACCTGGGAATATTGAGGCAATGTTACAATTGCCTCATGTACACAGACAACCCTCTCCTCCTCCCACAAAACACAAATACATGCGAGAGATGCAACTATATGGCCAAACTGGAGGCTGAGCTCTCTCAACATAGGACTGGCAAGACCAGTCAGGAGGAGAAGGTTACCACACACACTATAGACCCAGTCTCACATAGTACCATCACAACCTCAAATCATACACAAACACACAAAGACATACTCGGCTCTGATCAAAAATCTACCAAAACAGCAGAGGCCACCAAAGCAGACACCCAAACAACCACCACCTCAGAACACAACACCTGCAACACATAGACCTCACAGTCAGAGTGTCAAACAGTCACAGCCCTTAAGGCCAAACACAATGCCAGACACACTAGTCATTGGTGACTCCATAGTCAGACACACTGACGTCCCGCTCACCAGACTGAGTAAGGAGAAGGTCACAGTAAGCTGCCTGTCGGGCGCTAGAATCCACCACATAACGCAAGCACTCAGGTCTCTCAACAGCAGGTACAAATACGACTCAGTCATTGTCCACGCTGGTGTAAACGACCTGAGACATACCTCCTTGGACTACACGAAAAGAGACATTGAGGAGCTCTCTGATTATGTAGCCCAGGCAGGTATGACCCTGACCTTGAGCAGTATCCTACCTTCACCAAGAATGATGCCACAATACAGAGATAAGATGATCAGCTTTAACAATTGGCTTAAACTCTGGTGTCATTCAAAGGGGATCCAATGTCTGTCTGCCTGGGATGACATGCTGGACAAGCCACGCTGCTTCGCAAGGGATGGCTTGCACCTGTCACCCCTGGGATTCCGGATATTGGCAAAGGCTCTTGCCACCCCCATAGTGCCTTTTTTAGGCAAGGCTCAAATTATAAACCTACCACCCCAGAACACAAAAAAGGAAAAAAACTAAGGGTAATGCTGCTCAATGCCAGAAGTCTAAATCTCAAAATGCACGCACTCGAGGCCCTTCTCAGTATGGAGAACATTGATGTCTGTGCAGTGACAGAAACCTGGTTCAAGGCTCCTGAGAGCACCCCAGCACTATCAGGTTTTACCTCTTATCATGCGTTCCGGCCCCAAAATCCGGACAATACCAAGAAAGGAGGGGGGGGTATCCATATTCATCAAGGACAACCACACCTCAAGACTGGTGGCAACGCATGATGCATCGGAGACCATCCAGGTGCAATTAACCATAGGCAAGACTGCTCTGCAAATTGTAGCATGTTACAGGCCACCCTCACAAACTCAGGAACCTCACATGGCCTTCCTGAAAACACTAGAGGGGATAAATGTATCACCAAACACCATCATACTAGGTGACTTCAATTACCCTAATATAGACTGGGAACACTACTCAAGCCCAAACACCCTAGCCCAAAAGTTCCTGGAATTCATAAACTCAAATGCCATGGAACTAGTCACCATCCCCACAAGAGGAGAAAACATACTTGATCTCATCATCACGAACATGGGAGCACAATGTTCAACACCGGAAGTATACCCCTCACTGGTGAGATCAGATCACAAACTAATCTCGCTGGAGGTCCTCATCACACCCCACCTGAAATAAAAAAGACCACAGTAAAGAACTTCGAAAGCCGACTTCACACTTCTAAAGACTAGTGTGGTCTCCTTTAAGGCCCCCGAGCCGGCGGAAAACAGTACTCAAGCCGCTGAATCACTTACAAATGCCTTCTACCAGCACCTGCAGGACTGCATGGATAAGGCAATCCCAAGCAAAACAAAGACTCTTTGTACCAAAGGCAAGCGTCCAGTCTGGTGGACCCCAGCCATAAACAAACTCTACAACAAAGGAGGAAGCTACTACAAGATAGAGCAAAATCCTGAAAAGGTAAGACACCCTTGATCACTATAAGTAAAAACTAAGAGCTCTCATAAAATCATCCAAAGCAAATTTTGAGAGAAAAATAGCTAAAGACTCAAAAGACAATCATAAGGCCTTCTTTAGCTATGTTAGAAACCTGGGAGGAAACTCCCAGATATGCTCAGAACTAGTTCAAAATGATGTGAAGATTACTGATCCTACAGACATTGCCAACATACTGGCTGACAGGTTCACTGCAAACTTCCCAAAAGGAGAGATATCTATACCAAGCGATTGCAGCCCCCAAACATCTCCAACGCCCAAGTGAGAACTGCTCTCTCCAAAGCAAAAACACAGCATCCATGGGACCTGATGGTGTCCCCGGCTGTGTGCTCCACAAACTCAACGAGGAATTAAACCCACAGCTAGGACAGCTGTTTAATCATAGTCTTACCTCTGGATACGCACCCAGGAGTGGCGCACTGCAACTGTGGTCCCACTTCACAAAGGCGGTGCCTCCACCGACCCTGGAAATTACCGGCCCATTAGCTTGACAAGCCTCATCTGCAAAGCCATGGAGAGGATCATAATGGACCTCATAAATAAAGACATAGGGAATTTGCAGACTTTGGATCCATCCCAGTTTGGCTTTGTCAAATGCAGATCATGCCTTCTAAACTTGGTTGACTTTTTCGAAACAGTCACCAAAGCCATTGATGAGGGAAAGGCAGTCCATACAGCCTACCTCGATCTGGCGAAGGCCTGCGATACAATACCCCACTCGGGTATCATTGAAAAACTCATCAGCTTAAATGTTAACCCATACATCACAAGATGGGTTGCAAACTGGCTGAGTGACAGAACCCACAGGGTCAGAGTTGCTGGCGCCATGTCAGACTCAAAGCCTGTCACAAGTGGTGTACCACAGGGCTCAGTCCTGGGCCCACTCTTGTTTGGCATCTACTTTTCCGAAGTACAAGCAAACACAGGAGGTTTATGGCTGACAAAGTTTGCAGATGACTGCAAACTGGGCCATAGTAGAAAACACATCTGACGCAGATATCCTTCAGAAGGGTCTCACAGAAACGGATAACTGGTGCCAGAGCCATGGCCTAAAGTTAAATGCCAAAAAATGCACAGTCATACCCTTCGGGAAAAACAAGGTTACCCCTAGCTACCAAATAGGTGGCAATCCACTGAGCACAGAAGAAGTTATCAGGGACCTGGGGACCCAGGTTGATAGTAGTCTGTCATTCGACACCCATGTAGCTAAAGTAGTTAGGAAGACCTTCTACATTGCCCACCTTATCATGAAGGGATTCTCATCTAGATCAAGGGAGGTCATAGTCTTCCTATACTCATCACTCATCAGACCAATGATTGAGTACAATGCCCCATTCGGAATGTATCTGACCCGACACTTGCAGCAGCTGGAGAGGCCACAAAAGTTCCTCACCAAAAGGATAAAGGGTCTCAAACATCTGTCCTATGCTGCCCGACTGAAAGAACTCCAGCTCTATTCAGTCGCCACCGCTTGCTCAGAGGTGACCTTTGCCTAACATACAAGGCCATGTCAAACCCAGATTTGATGAATATGCTTCACCTCAAAAATCTAGATCCGTCAGAGCCACAAGGGCGGAGACTTAAACCTCGACACGGCTATTAATAGGACGTGCTGGAGGGATAGATTCATCACCCAAAGACTCCTATGCTGTGGAATAAAATCCCGGTATATGTGAGGCAGAGCACCTCGCTGGCCTTGTTCAAGAGAAATCTTGACCAATGGATGGGAGATCGCAGATATACCCCAGGGATTACCTCAGTGTCACTGCTCGACAGAGGCACAGCAAAATAATGGGTATAGTTCCCCATACTAAAGGGGTGGCGTAAGCCACAAAACTATGGGCTAGGCTTGTAAATGCCCTCGGGCAGATAGCCTAGTATGAACCTATGAACCTATAAAGACTATTTTCTGGCTCTGGAGCATATTGTGTATTATAGACCCAGGGTATCATTATTATTTTGAAATACAAAAGTTTTCCGAACAAAACGTGAGCTGAGAAACAGGAGATTCTGCTTCTTGTTATTCTGGTAATAAAGACCACAGATAGACTGTACCTGTGAAACCTTTCCACTGTTTCAACAGAAAATGTTGGAGAGAAGGAATGGAGCACAAGAGTTGACTAGAAGAATCGAGAGTACATTGGAGATGAAGCAGAAACAAGATTTGGGGAGATGGAGAGGAACAGTAATAAAATCAGCAACTTAATGTGGGATTACAAGACAAAATCCACAGAGACCCTCAAAGTTTCAGTAAGCCAAGTGTCACAATTAGCCAAAAATACAAATACTAAGAAACTTTGCACCAGGTGTTCTCAGTGGAATAATGTTTGTGCTTACTAATACAGAAACTGTAAATTCAACATATCCTGGACTGAATTTTTTTCTGGATTTACTAAATTTAACAGATTTATCATAATGTTTCAAATTTGAGGAATATTTTTGTATAGTTATTCTACTGAGAGCACCTGGTGTAAAGTTTCTTACAGTGTTTGGTTTTAATGTGGGATTACTGTGCAATAATTATATTTGTGAAATACGACAGAACAGGAAAATCTGGAAATATTGGATTTTTTCAGAATTTGTTGCACTATTAGGGGACTATAAAGTGTATGTGCACTATTAGGGGACTATAAAGTGTATGTCCTACTTAATGTCATTAATGATCAGAAAAATGCTTTGGGGAGGGGAAGAGGGGGAGAAAGCAAACTAAAAAATTTTTTTTTTTTTAACAGTACTATTTTTGTGGTGCATGGTTTTCTTTGCATGCTATAAAGCAGCTATTCACAACCCGGGATATGTGTACCCCCCCAGGGGTACATGGTTAATCATTTAGGGGTACACTGGGAAAAAAATTAACAATGGTAGAAACTTTATGAAGAAGAAGGTTGTGTGTCTGTATTGTGGGCCTGTGGTGCATCCGGGAAATTATTGTGAAAGTACCTACAGAGGGTTTTTGCATGTCTTGGGGGGGGGGGGCAACAAAAGAAAGGTAAGAACAATGTCTTGGAGTCTCACATTATGGAAAAGAACAAAGTTAGCCCTAGTTAGTATACTGAGAACTTTTGTAATCAGAACAGGCTTACACTGGAATAAGCTACTTACCCTTAGCAAGTCTCTTGGAATCTGGTCCAATGCTCTGCTTTTATGCACTGTTCTGCTGTATCGTTTTTTTACCTAGCATGTGTGTACGTATCTAATTCTTGTAATTTATGAATTTGTTTTATGTAACTTTTAATAGTCGTACTTTTATTTTCAACTTTCTTATAAGCATCTTAAACTGCCAAAGTAATTTCTGTGTAAACTGTACAGAAATTAAGCTATGGTTATGAATGCTTGTTTAACTTGTAGTTTGCTAATGGCTTGGTTTATGGCTGAGAAGCGGTGTACCAGACCGCCTACTGCTTTATCTATTTAACAAATAAATAAACCGGAAACGTAAACATAGCATAGAAGGAAAGGTTAAAAGCTTTAGAGAAATTAGTGAAATGAAAAAAATATCCTTTGCACTTTTTGCTTCTGCTGCCTGACTATTGGTCATTCTTCTTTCCGCCAGTTGGAACATATCATTCCCCCATAAGGGGGTTGTCTCAGAGCTTTTGATGTATTGTCCCAGAGATGAATTTAAGTGTCCACATTTCAAAAGCAGGGCAAAACTAAATTTAAGAGCTGCTTTCTCTACTAAAAAGTCCAAACCCATAAGGGTTGGCTGATAGGGGGGCATCAGTCAGGCAGCCAACAGAAGTGGTTTCTTATCCAGTATTATATGGGCATGAGAACTGTGAAAATAATTAGAAAACTTAAAAAAAAGACCTGGAAGGATGGAAGGTTAAAAAAAATGTTCCAATTACGTTTAGTCTTCTAAATATTAGTACAGGGATGTGTAAAGTCAGTAACAAAAACATACATATTACTTGTGAAGATTCTAATAAATCTGGATGCACCCTTTGGTTGCTAAATGGTGTACAACCTAAACAGTAATAATTATGCTGTTACAAGGTTAGCTGTGATAACTGAATTTGGTATCTTTGATGCGTGGTCTTTTCCTTGTGAGTGATAAGATGGCCAAGGAAGATTTCATAGGTGCTAAGTAATGCTCTATCCTCCTTTTTATTATTTTAGATGTTGGATACTCCTTGGCACTTGGGAGAGTGGTGTAAGGAAAACAATGGGTCCTTTCCAGACTTGATTACTAGTACTTGCTAAGATACACTATGCTTGGTTGTATTTTTCGCACTTCCATATATCTGCATCTGCCACTTTCATATGGCAGTTGTTAGATAACCATTTGAAATGTCAGGACCTGTTAGACGGAGTTAGAAAACATGAAGACTGAATGGCTGATAAATGGTCTTGCATATACCCCAAGTCCAAGATGGCCATATCTTGGAATATTCCCTCTTCTCCAAGGTATGTTGACGTTGAAGTTGGAATACAAGTTCAAGGGTGGCAGGGGGGGGGGGGCTTGCAGGAGGCTTGCCATTCTGCAAAGAAGAAGAGTGATCTTCAATAGTTTTTTCCTAGGCTTTTCTGGCATAGGGGCACACAGCATTTAGACTGCCAACATTTGAATAGGGAACCCAATTAGAATAATAGGGCATTAGAGAGGAGAGCCCTATAAATCCCGTCAGAGGATATATCTGTTCTTAAGGTTAGAAATTTAATAGATCTATTTTAAATTATTTTAATAAACTTTTTTGGCCAGTTTTCTTCCTGAAAATGACAGAAAAAACTATACAGCTTTAGTCAACCCTACTGGGATTAGCAGGGACTGTCATACTTACTTGGTGACAGGAGTTCTTTTGAGAAGCAAATACAGGTTTGTAAAACAAGTACGATCCTGTTTAATGGGTCTAAGAGAGACATTGCCAGTTGGCCTTGTTCTTTAGAAACTTGAGAACTGCTAAGAAATGGGGGAAGAGGGACAGAGAAATTCTCTGAAGTGCAGTTGTCTAGGTTATTAAACATGGCGCCTGAAAATGTGTGGGTAAATATTGAGATTGTGTGCATGGGCAGCTTGTTGGGACTAACCCCACATGTTTTGCGTCCTTTAATTACAGACTGAATTGCTCTTGGATGTTTGCAACAAATGTGTTATTTGCTGTCTAGGCAAATGCAATTCAACTGATTAGTAGGGATCCAATAAAATGACCATCTCGGAGTACACCATCCCCTTTTGTGTAGAGCTTTTTGAAACAAACCTTTTGTATCCCACTGACCAGAGACATGTTTAATTTAAAATAATGGTGGAATGTTGTATGTTTTTTGGGAAACATGTACATGATCACATATGCAGAATGTGAATAAATAATACTATGTATGTACCATGCATTGTTTTGCAATGGCCACTGCTTCACTTTAAGCATGTGTCATAATATTTATATTTAAAATATGAGGGATATAATTTTAGGGAAATGGACTGCCAAGGGGTATGCAAGTCAAAAAGGTTGGGAACCCCTGCTATAAAGTAAGGATTTCTTGATTTTTTAAGTGTAGTGGGGATTGAAAATAGGTGTTGCTGTTCTTTTTCCTTTCTTTCTCCCTTCTCGTTTTTTTCTTGCTAAGTTTTAGGAAATGTAGGTGCTGCAATGTAAAAAGAAAGCCTGGTTAAAAGAGCATGAGAAAAGAAAAAATAATGTGCTTTCTCTCATTCTTGCATGGGGGAATGAGTGGATTAAGGACCTTAGATTGATTTAGTAACAAGTTTTAAGAAAAAGCAACTAAATGAAAATGAATATTGAATATTATGAGGTTTTTTTTTAGCAAAAGAATGTATGCTTAGTAGCAATTCTGTACCTGGCCCTTATGTCTCCATGGAGACAATCTGAGAGAGAGAAATTGGTTACAGTCTGGTGGAGAGCGACTGGCTGGGAAAAAAAAAGGAAGAGAGAAACTGGATAGGATATAATGTTTCTCTGAAAGCATTCAGAGGTTTTCCCATCCGTGAGAGGTACAAAGATAACAAAACCAGTTAGCTGCACCATGCGTCTTAGCATGGATAACCTTTCTTTTAGGTTAACTCAAGTTTACAAGTCTGGCTGTCAGTTTGGGACATTTATTCCTATTAGGAGGGCAAAACATAAGTATTTGAAGATATACATAGTTGTGTGTATGCTAGTATTAAATTAATAGGTTTGAGGGGGTATTGGGGGGTTGTTTGTTTTTTTGTTTGAGGGCTTTCAATAAAACAAAGTTTTGTAAGATGTGACATAGGCTGAAATGGATATGACAAGAAACAACTACATAAAAGTTCAATCTGCCAAACAGTGTATGCATGTAACATAAACGCTGGAACTAGACATTTAACAAAAAAGGTGTTATGCATAAAAGGTGGGAAAAATAAGTTTTAATACAATGATATTTTCTGTAATGTCTTTATGTCAATGGTCTCAGATAAATACAAAAAACCAAAAGTCACAAAAGACTGAACACTGCTGGAGTCAAACACCTTCTATTTATTTAAAACACCAAACACACAAAAGATGAGCGCTTTCGGGCCTCTGCCCTTCATCAGATAAAGCTTCTCACATAATCCAAACAATTTAAAATACATATTAACCAATGAAAATCAGTAAAAATCAGTAAAAAACCCGCCTATTTTTAAGGGCAGGTTTCATAGGAATGACTTCATTGAGCCCAGGACTCCTATGTGCCATAAGTTCAACAATCCATTTTGATTCAGCTAGTTCAGTCAGCTGTTTAATGTCACCCCCTCTTTTACTCAATCTCACATTCACTATCACTCTAAATTTGAAACCATGCAAAGGATAAGCTTCCAGATATCTAAACAGTGCATTACGTGTATCCCCATTCCTAATAGAAGAGAGGTGCTGTAGGATCCTGACCTTAAACATGCAGTTAGTCTTGCCTACATAAAAACTAGTGCAGGACTGACACTCTGCCAAATAAACCACATTCGTGGTTCTACAGGTAGCTCTCTCTTTCAGGTTGAATGTCCTTCCTGTAACCGGATGTATAAAGACACTGCTATTGTCTATATGATTGCAGGCTTTACAGGACCCGCAAGGGAAAGTACCCTGTTTATTAGTGGGTAAACTAACACTATTGATTGATCTGGTGTCCTTGCACAACAGATCCTTCAAGTTTCTATTCCTTTTATAACTAAACATAGGTTTGTCAACAACGATGTTTTTCAAACTAATGTCACTAGTCAAGATGTTCCAATTCCCTTGAATAAGTTTACAGATATCACCAACATTGCTACCATAAGTCAACATTAGCCTAAAATCACTTTTAACAAATCTTTTGTATCCACCATCTGTATGCGTCAATGTGTTCCCCAGCCATGGTTTATACCTATCCTTTCTGTACCTTTTACTGATATCCACCTTTTTATTCACCACCTGTCTATTGTAACCCCTGGTATAAAAACATTATCAGAAGCGAATGAATGAACAATGCCTTATTTTACAAATGTAATGACTTTAGACAAACAGCTCTGTTCGAAGGATGCAAACTTGTGCAGCTGTAGTAACTTAGAGATGAAGCAGACAAAGGATTATTAGAGAAATGAACTGCTAGCATAGTGCTTGAATAGCCATAGTATCTTGAATGGCAACATAACATGCATCTTACTGGGAGTAATCAAGGCCATGTTGTTTTCCTCAGGAAGTTTCACATAAAAATTGATAAATCAGCAGAAATTCATGGGAAAGATGGTCAGCAGATGATGATGAAAAAGGTGGTAATCTGTTATGTCAGCATGATAGGACATAACCAAGTTTAAGAATGTATAAAAATGAAAGTATTTCCTGTTTCTGGTTAGACAAACTGTGTATTAGCACGTTTTTGTCTCCTTGCTGCAAGATTAAAGTGCCTTAACCTGAACCTACCATGTTTTGATCATTTTTAAAGTATATTTTTCCTTTGACAGTTTGGTCCTTCGGACCGGAAAGTACCTCTCGCTCTAAGCCTAGGTCAGAATTGGGCCCGGTGGCATGCATCCGTATGGAGAAGAGGCCAAATCGGCTCTTCTGTTTTGAAAGACCTCTGACTGAATTGTCATTCGAAAGAGGCCAGCCACTGTTTCTGATCTGGGATTGGAGGACGAGTCAATGATCTGGTGGATCAACTCACGGAGGGTCAGGTAAGGAGGAATTACCTTATTTCTGTTTCAAGATCAGGGACTAATTGCAGAACTGTTTTTTGTCAGGTAGATTTGCATGTGCAGATCAGGGACAAAAAAAGGGGTTACTGTTTTTGTCATAGATCAGGGAAACAGAATAGGTAGGCAGTTATTCTAGATAAACTGTGAAAAGGTATAGGTTTGTGGTACCACGTGATAGAAAGGGTTACGTAACAATTTACAGCTTAGCTAAGACAGCAATGGGAAATCAGTGCACAAAAAGTTCCTGAGACCCGCCCCTAACCGAGGACGCGAAGTATATGCAATTACAGCGTGCCGACAATGTTAAGTATTACACAAAATGGGTTAATAAGTATAAATTTGATGGTAATTTAGATAAACTTGCACTTATGAAGCTTGTTAAACAATTAAAAATAGACGCGAAAGGTCAACTAAAAAAGCAAAGACAATTAGGGGACCCTCAGGCACATAGGCGGCTTGAGGAAGCAAATCACAGGGAACAGAGAATAAAGAATTCAAAGACCATGTTCTTAGACAAAGAAGACAATAACCTGGTAATAGCAACGGCCCCTCCTTCGCCCCCTCCGCTTCAGTTACCAGAATATGAAGCGAGTGGACAAGCTGATCCACCTCCGCTATACCCAGCTGTTCCTGCAAAGTCACAACAGTTTGTTAGGGATCCTATCGAGACAAGGTCTCGAACACATGACTTGAGGAGGGAGATTGAGTTAAGTGAAATAAATAGAAAATCCCAGGCTATGAGTGAAGAAGAGATATGTCCACTCATAGAAGTACCAAATCCTCAGGCAGGACAGGTTCAGACTCTTTTAGTTTATAGACCGTGGACACCGGAAGATATCTGGAAACCCACGGAGGGAATTCCCCACCCAAAAGTGAATTTTAGAAAATTTTTTAGAGGACTTACAGGGTATGAGATTAAGTTACCATTTGAATGGAGACATAGAAAAAGTAGTTAGACAAATTGTGGGTCCAGATTGGCACATGATCAGTGGCGACTGGAATCCTCGTGACGCACAACTTAGACCACTCCCACATACTAATGCAGAACTGGATGGCAGAGTAAAAGGTCTGATGGACAGAATCGTTGAAAAGTGGAAGCCTAGGACTGATTGGACTTGCATTAACCAATGCATTCAACAGGAAGGTGAAACAGTTGATAGATATTATGCTAGACTGTTAGTGTTTTAATAATCACTGCGGAATGCAGATACCAGAAAACCAGACACAAGATTCCTCATATGAACAGTTAAAGAATGCATTCTTGAAGGGTAGCATAACTCCCATTAGCAGTTTTATTACAAAGCACATGGTAGATCGAACAAGAAGATTACAGCCATTACTTGAATATGCTAGACATGCAGAAAGACATTTTAATAGTAAAAAGAAAAAGAAAACTCAAGTATTTTCGGCAGAAGATGGGTCAGAAGTATTTGTAGTGCAAACTGGGAGAAAGGGTAAGAAAAATACCCAGGTAATAAACAATCTGACAAGCGATCAGAAGATTTTGAAGAAAGAAAGAAAAAAGGTGAAAGTTTTAAGTGCAGGAAAAAAGGGACATTTAGCAAGGGATTGCAGGCTAAACAAGAAGGTGACTACAGAAAATAAGGAAGATGAGGAATGACTATATGATAGTCAGGAATCATTGAATGAAAATAAGCAGGAAGAGACAAGTGCAAATATGATAGCAGGAGTAGAGGATGTGACAGAAGGGGTAGAGGATGTACATGAATTTGCAGACATAGAAGATGAAATTTTGGACTTAGCTCTATTGAGCTTAGAGCTTTACTTAGCAGACATGAAACCGGAAGTGACGCTTCTGGTAGAGGGGAGGGAAGTTAAATTTGTGTGTGACTCAGGGGCTTCATGGACTCTGATACACCCTTCCAAGTTACCGGAAGATTCAGAATCACCAGATTATATACTAGTGAAGGCAGCTAATGGACAGCTGTATCGGGAGCCACTCTCCCATGACATAGCAATAACAGACCCCGTTTCAGGAATGACCCAAAGAAGTAAAATTGTGGTTTCTGCAAAATGCCCAGTAAATCTTTTGGGTAGAGACTTAATGCAGATATTTAGCATAGCTGTAGTTCCAACCATGCAGGGTATGGAAGCACAGCGACAAATTGATACTTTTGTAGTGCGACTGGAGGGTGAAACATATTATTGGAACAGCCAGAACTTAGTTACGACTGGTCCAGGGGCAGTAACCAAAGAACTGATGAACATAGCCATCAGTAAGTCCCCATTCCTCGACATTGACAAACAGCATTTGTTGCATTGTACTCTATATTACTGTAATAGACCAGGACCTGATGAAGATTATGAACAGGAATTGTTTCAGAACCATGCAAACAGACTAGTGTTGCGAAATTTGTACTGGGATACAGAGGGGAACAGTGTAGTAAGCTGTTCATTGCCCCAGAAATTTTTAGCACTTTACAAATCTAATTGATTGCCACATGTTAGCTTAACTAAGAATAAAAATTTGAAATGGGCAGACTTAGGTGAAAAAGTCACAAGGTGGGATAAGCAGACGGAATTAGAGCTCTCTGAACAAGGAGTACAGAAACAGAAACTGAAATGGATTACACAGACACACCCAGCTGTGCACTCACAGGCTAGTGAGAATAGCTGAGTGTTACTCTTATTAGAAGAGGAGGAAAAAGCCTTGCAAGGCATACCAGACATTCTCTGGTCAGCAGGGAAATCAGATGTAGGACTTATACGAACAGCAGGACCAGTTACTATTACGCCAAAGTCAGCATTTAGACCCCAGAAAAGACCGTATTCCCTTGAGAAAGGATGCAGAGATAAGAATCAAGCCTATAATAGCAGCCTTACTTAAGGAAGGAGTCTTAATAGAATCTCCTGATTCACCATGTAATACACCTTTATTTCCTGTAAGGAAAGCAAACTGGGAATGGCGTATGGTCCAAGATTTGCAAGCTGTAAATAATGCAGTTATACCCAGGGCACCAACGGTGCCAGATCCACATACCTTACTGAATGATTTAAAACCAGAGCAAAAATATTTTTCTGTGGTAGACATTAGTAATGCATTTTTCTCTATACCGATACACCCCGACAGCCAATATTGGTTTGCATTTACATTTCAGGGAAAGCGGTATACATACACAAGATTACCACAGGGATATTGTGAAAGTCCAACAATATTTGCACAGGAAATGGCAAGCAACCTGGCGGGATTTATCCCACCGAAAGGTAGTCAGATTTTACTTTATGTAGACGACATTCTGCTGGCAGCCCCCACCCAGCAAGAATGCAGAGAGGACACAATAGCTTTATTACAGTTCTTAGCTACTCAAGGTCACAAAGTAAACAAAGACAAGCTACAACTTTGGAGAAAACAAGTTACGTACTTGGGATATGTAATATCCAAGGAAGGTAGAATATTAGATGAAGATAGAAAAACAGCAATATTACAAGCTCCTAGACCAACTACCAAGAAGGAAATGATGTCCTTCCTGGGAACTACTAATTTTTGTCGGAGCTGGATACAAAATTATGCTTCGGAATCTGCTCCAGTGGCCAATTTAATATTTAAAAAACTGATAGCAGCACAGGATTTATTACAATGGACACCTGAAGCAAAAGCAGCTTTCTGCAAGCTGAAACAACTGATAGTTTGGTAATCCTAAAACTAAGGATGATGCTATCATAAGCAATTTATTCAAACTGTAGACTGTAAGCAGGGTTATATGATATCAGTATTGACACAGCAACATGGGGACAAGCAACGCCCCATAGCTTACTATTCATCACAGTTAGAACCAGTGGTGCGGTCCCTGCCCCACTGTGTACAAGCAGTAGTTGCAGCTGCAATGGCAGTGCAGGCTTCGGCCTCAGTAGTGCTATTCCACCCTCTCACACTGAAAGTGCCTCATGCAGTCGCAATTATTTTACTGCAAGAAAAAGTAGCATATCTTTCTCCAGCTAGACATCTTTCCTGTATGACCATACTGTTGAGCCAACCTCATATGACAATTGAACAATGCACACGTTTGAATCCGTCAACCTTGCTCCCAACCCCTGCAGATGGCAAACCACACAGCTGCTTGCAGGAGATTGAGCAAAAGACATTACCTAGACAAGATCTTACAGATGTTCCCCTTGGATGATGCCGAGGTGACATACTATGTGGACGGCTCGTGCAGGAGGGGTTCTACAGGACAGAACCTAGTGGGGTATGCAGTCGTCTCTGATACTGAAACTTTAGAAGCAAAATCTTTACCGCACAACTTATCTGCACAAGTGGCAGAACTGATTGCCTTGACAAGGGCATGTACCTTAGCAAAAGGTAAGAAAGTGAACATTTATACTAGTCAGTATGATTTTTCTACTGTACATGTTTTTGCGCAGCAGTGGAAAAATAGAGGAATGATAACATCTACTGGTAAACCAATCAATCATGCGCAATTTATTTTAGATTTGTTAGATTCAGTTCAGTTACCTAAAAAAGTAGCTATTTGCAAATGCATAGCTCATACGAAACAGGACAGAATTTCAAAAGGTAATGCACGGGCTGATACAGCTGCGAAGCAGGCAGCTTCAGCCACAGAAACTTTTCATTTGAATGAGGAATTACAACCCTCTGAGATTTTGGATTTAGAAATGTTAAAAACAATGCAGACACTTACTACAAATATAGAAAAACAGAAGTGGATAAAACGAGGAGCAATCCTCGAAAAGGGACTGTACATCTCCAAGGAGAAGAAACCAATTTTGCCATCTAATTTGTTTAGATATGCAGCGTTGTTGAGCCATGGGCAGAGCCATGTCTCAACAAGGGGGATGGTGCAGTTAGTGAATCGAGTGTTTACAACCTACGGATTCACAAATTATACAAATAATTTTTGTGCAGCATGCCATGTTTGTAACAAGCATCATGCACAAGGGGCATTGAAGCCTAAGCAAGGGAGTTTTCCTACACCACCATATCCATTCCATACTATTTGTATGGATTTCGTAGAATTGAATAAATGTGAGAATAAGAAATATTGCCTTGCCATTATAGATATGTTTTCCAAATGGGTAGAAGCTTTTCCAACTAAAAATCCAGATGCAGCTACTGTTGCAAAGGTCCTTGTTAAAGAAATTATACCCAGATTTGGTATACCGGAAAAAATTTATAGTGATAGCGGTACGCATTTTGTGAACCAAATGGTTCAGCATCTTAGTCACTATTTTGGGATATCATTAAAGAACCACTGTGCTTACCACCCCCAATCTGCAGGGTTAGTAGAGAGGCATAATGGGGTGTTGAAGAATAAGCTTAGGAAGCTGATGACTGAAACACAGAAGAACTGGGTGCACTGTTTGCCTTTAGCACTGTTGAGCATGAGAACTGTTCCAAATGCAAAGGGATTAACTCCTTTTGAAACTTTATTTGGGAGGGCATATTATACACCTCAGTGGAAACCTCTCATGTCTGCAGAGCAGGAGGCTGACAGTTCACTTGCAGGGTATATGAGGTGATTTTTGAATAACAAACTTTTGCAGTTAAATTCTGTTTCAGATAAAGAGCAACCGAAATCGGAAGCACTAGTAGCCCCAGGCACCTGGGTCTGGGTGAAGATTGTGAAACGAAAGAATTGGAGTTCTCCTAAGTGGGAAGGTCCGTACCAGGTACTGCTGTCGACACCCACTGCAGTCAAGATTGCAGAGCGAGCTTCCTGGATTCATTTGATGCACTGTAAACTGGTTAAGAACTTTGAATTGGACAAAAACTTTGTTACTGTTATACAACAAGAACAAAATGGCCAGGTACAGAGTGAAGAGAGACATTGAGCAACCTCAGAAAACTTGTATGATCATTTTTATTGCAATACTAATCACACTGTTCTTTTTGTTGTGGCTACTCCTTTTTCCTGTCACAAAAGTTGAACTGATTAGACGTAATGAACCTAACATAGACTGGCATCCGAACTTTAACACTTATCAGGCAATTACACGTGTGTACGCTGAGACTTTTAATGTTTCGAACTGCTGGGTCTGTACGGCCATTCCAACAGCATACGGGGGTTTATTGATGACTGCTATCCCCTTAGGGGTCAATGAGACCTGGGAAAATCTGTTTTTTGACACAGTTGCTATTAAAGCACATGATAAAGTAGCACTGTATTTGCCTGTGACACAAAAAGGAATTGTATGTTTTTACAAACATGATACCATCCAAGTGGGATGGAGCAAGTGTAATGTTACAGTACAGTATAAATGTTATAGAAAACCAAATGATTTGAGTGGATCTTGTAGTACAGATTATGACTAATTTTTGAAATCTATGCACAAGACAGGTACAACGCAATCCTGTACTTTTTAAACAGTTACCTGTAATAGATAAGAAAACGTTTCATGCAGGGCAGTCATTTCGTAACAAAGTAATAACTAAGGTAGAGGACTGTTATTTTGTGTGTGGTAAAAAAGCATATAAATGGTTACCTGAGAATTGGTCTGGCAGTTGTTTTTTGGGATACCTGGTTCCGGCCATCCGACACACTGCAGTTTTGCCTCAGGGAAATATTCAAAATACTCAAGACGTAACCAAAAAGACTGTTAAGAAACCTGAGAATCCAGTGGGACGAATTGAAGTGGGCTGGAAAGACCATCGTGATGTGGGAACCAAACTTGTGCACATGGATTTGAGTGATGCTGTTATATCCTGGGCAGGTATATTACCTGCATATGGCGCAGTTAAATCAATATGGAGCTGCGAAAACTGTCAAAACTTCTCGAAGTAATGAGTAATGTGACTTTTTCTGATCTTGAACTGATAACTGATGAACTGAATGCCATGAGAACTGTAGTGCTCCAAAACCGAATGGCTCTTGACTTCACCCTAGCGGCGAGAGGTGGGACTTGCGCTTTAATCAAAGAAGAATGCTGTGCGTTTATTCCTGACCATCAGCATGAAATTAACCATCATCTCGAGGTGATTCAGCAAGTGTCGGCCATGACCAAGCCAGGCCCAAACCCTCTGACAGACTTTTTCCAGAATGCATTTAGGGGTTGGGGCTCCATTTTTATGAACATATTGATCGCCATTGGGGTAGGATTGCTCCTAATAGGAGTTTGTATTTGTTGTGGAATCCCCTGCATGAAGAGATTAGTCAAAGAATTCATAGATATATCCGTATCTGAGAATATGTATCAAAGTACTGAATTTGAAGAGATGCTAGAATGCGAAACACTTTCATAAAAGTTTAAACTGAATGACTTTCTTAACTGCAAATCCTGAATGGAAGAGGTTAGGAAAAGAATCAAACTGTTTATTCTTTTTTTTGAAAATAGAATAAAAAAGTATTAACAGGAGGGAAATGTTAGAGAAATATGTATTAATGTGTGTATGCTTAATGCCAATTAATAACCAAGTATTTTAATACGCTTTTTATTCTGTTTTTCATACACTGTATTTTATACAAATCGAGTTTCATATGAGACTGAAAAAGATGCTTTTTGAAAACTGCAGTATGCTTTCTGAAACTTGCAAGTTGCCCTCTGACCTAGTAATTGCTAGCACAGCAATATTCATGTTTATGCCTTTTGGAAATGTACTTGAGAAGCAGGTGTTTATCTGTTAGGTCAGAAGCGAATGAATGAACAATGCCTTATTTTATAAATGTAATGACTTTAGACAAACAGCTCTGTTCGAAGGATGGAAACTTGTGCAGCTGTAGTAACTTAGAGATAAAGCAGACAAAGGATTATTAGAGAAATTAACTGCTAGCATTGTGCTTGAATAGCCATAGCATCTTGAATGGCAACATAACGTATCTAACTGGGAGTAATCAAGGCCATGTTGTTTTCCTCAGGAAGTTTCACATAAAAATTGATAAATCAGCAGAAATTCATGGGAAAGATGGTCAGCAGATGATGATGAAAAAGGTGGTAATCTGTTACATCAGCATGGTAGGACATAACCAGTTTAAGAATGTATAAAAAGGAAAGTATTTCCTGTTTCTGGTTAGACAAACTGTGTATTAACACGTTTTTGTCTCCTTACTGCAAGATTAAAGTGCCTTAACCTGAACCTACCATGTTTTGATCATTTTTAAAGTATATTTTTCCTTTGACAACATGAAACCCCACAAGCAACAAAAAATTAAAGGAAAGATGATGCAACAAAGCTTCAATGGGGCACATATCTGCAACAGCTTGGTGAACCAGCAATGGAACAGGCATTCAGACCAACTAAGAGATGGCATTTGAACTGGCGGCAAAGAAGCTTAGAGGATGGTACATTCAGACATCACCTTTATGCCCTATGCTATGCAAGGAGCATATGTGGGATGTAAGACGTACCTTAAAGCAACCTAAAGGCTTTGGTGTACTGGCCGGACATCAGCCTGCCCTTGGCAGGGGATCCCTATTGCAATGAATACTGCAACAGCGATTCATGACTGGTCTGATTTCACTGGATATATATAAATATTTTTCTATCGAATTTCCAGTCCTGTATGGACTTCCTAAGGTACACAAGAACCTTAAAGATCCACTTATACAGCCTATAGTATCCGGTCGTTTATGGGTGACTGAGCCCTTTTCCATCTATATTGAGAAAATGATTTGATCTGTTTTAGATCATATCCTGAGTGCCTTGAAGGACACAGAATGCTAACATGAGAAGTCTTGACCGGTGGATGGGAGATCATAGGTTTACCCCGGGAATCATCTCTGTGTCACTACTGGACAGAGGCACAACAAACTAATGAGCACAGTATTTCTAACATAAGGGGCGGCGTAAGCCACATAACTTTGGGCTAGGCTTATAAATGCCCTAGGGCAGTTAGCCTAGTATAAACCTATGAACCTATGATTTATAGACTTGGTATAATAGTCTTAAATATGATGGAGATCTACTTCTGGTTACTTTGAATATTGTCCCACTCTTTACAGTGATTTTGAAAGAATATGGAACTGAGAATGTTAGACCATACCTTTCAAGCTACACATTTCTCCAATGATAAAATTAAGTTCATTTGTGCTCTCCTGGAACTTGTCCTTGAAAATACTGTGTTTGTCTTTTAGAATGACTTCTCTTCAGCACATCGGCTTGGCTATGGGCACCATTTGAGCTAAATCATATGTGAATTTAATTCTAGCCCAATGGGAACATGAACATGTTTTTATTGATAATCTGTTTACTCAATGTTTGTTATTTTAGATGTTTTGACGATAAATTATTGGTATGGAAGGGGACAAGAGATTATCTCTTTTTCTTTTGTTAAATATTTACACAGCACAACCTCTTTTTGCGATTGACATGTAATTATTCTAATGAATCCATTGCATTCTTGGATGTTACTGTTAGATGTTCTTCGTGTTTCACTGTTGCAGTCATTACAATTAGGTTATCCTGCTGGCAGGCTACCCTCAGTCGGCCTGAATTCCAAAGTCTAGGTCCGGCGTCAGTTGTTGTCTTCCCTGACATCAGTGCGCCAGGGGTATAAAAGATGCAGCCAACGCCATTTTCTTCAGTCTTTCTTGCCACGCGGTGCCCGAAGCAAAAGCAAATCGCAAGTGCCAGTCAGTCAACTCCTGAGATTTTCGTGTTCGAATTTCAGATCCGAAGTCTTCACTAAAAGTTAGTACCCCGTTGGGGAAACTTTTTTCGTGCTCCAGACCAATGTCAGATAAAGTTAATAAGTGTATTTCTTGTGGGAAGCAAATACCTCATAAGGACTTTAATTCTTACTGTATTCCTTGCCTAGGCCCTGACCACGACGTTGCTAGTTCTCGGTTTTGTGCTAGATTTAACCAACGCACTATTAAGCATCAGTACGATTTTGTATTTCACTATTTTGGTAGATGATTTAACTATACAACGTCATCCGATAGCCATCTGACTACCAGCATTCACAAGAAACGCAAGGAAAAGGACAGGCATCTTCCTAGCCGGTTTCTCAGTGAGGCACCTTCGCAGCCCCTGATGACCGCTACTTTAGACTCGCAGGCCACTACTGACACCCACGTGGAGTCTACCAGGCCGCTGGAAGCTCAAGGTATTGGACCTTCAGAAACTATTCCCTCAGATGGGTCTGGAGCCGCTGTGCAGGCATCGGGCTTCTGAGGGTGTTTTCAGACCTACTCAATTATATGTTAAAATGAGTTCAGCTTCAAAGGCAAAGACTAAAGCACCTTAAAAGACACAGAAACAAGTACAACAGCCTCATGGACAGGCCTCCATGCCTTAAAAAAACAGATGCTCAAAATGGCTGAAGACCTAATTACTTTGATCAGAGGTTCCCCATCCCCCTCCTGATAAGAGGCCTAGGCAAGAGACAGAATATGAATCTTCAGATCAGGCTTCCATTTCATCTGAATCCTCTTCTGATCAGGAATACTCTCTTCCTCCCTATGAGGATTCTGATGCTAAAGAATCAATCCCTTCAGCCTCTCCTCCTGAGGATTATTCTTTTGGGGAAACTTTACATACCATGATGGAGCATTTCCACTGGGAGAGCTAAGATTATTCAGAATCTAAGAAAAGGCTCAGAGACTTCCTTCTACTACCTCAACACAGGCCCCTAGCTATTCCACCTGTGTTAGGCATTGTAGATGATGTATTTTCAGAGTGCAGTCTGACCCCTGACTCCTTACCTCCAACTCCTGTTAAGCTGGACAGGTACTACAGGGTTCCTGACTCTCAAATTCCTTTTCAAAAACCCTGCTGCTGACCCAGAAACTCTCTCTCAGGGTTCCAAAGGGGTCAAGACTTCCACTGCAAAAAAACCCACTCCCTCTGACAGGGATTCTAGGACACTAGACAGATGGGGAAAATAGATTTACACTTCTGCTACCCTGGCTATAAGGGCTTTAAATTGTCAGTTTTATATGCTCAAATACAGCAATATATTATGTCACTGCTTAAACAAAAAATGTTGATAAATTCTGAATGTGCAGAAAACAAAGAAACGCAGGAATTATTGCATGCAGCTGAACAAGTTGGAAAGCATACTTTGCAATGTGATTTTGATTCTCTGGAGGCCTCTTGCAGGGCCGCAGTTATGGGTTCTGTCATTAGGAGACATGCTTGGTTAAAGGAACAAAATCTACCTGATCATGTTAAAGCAAAATTATTAGATGCTCCATTACAGCATGATGTTTTGTTTGGGGTTAAAGCGGAAGAGGTGTTAAAGAAAATGGAGGACAAAGCTAAATCCATGCAAACAGTCAAGGATTTCTTACAGTTACAGCCACCAAGATTTAGCAGACACTGGCCTACAAAGAATTGGTCTTTTCCAGTGTCAGACAGGCCACAAAGGGGCAGATAAAGACGCTCTAGAGGCAGATCCCAGCCCCAAGGTTCATACAGGTCTAAACAATGGGGTGCTTCTACCTCTAAAACTGGAGAAAACGAATCACAGCCATACAGGAAACAGTCCCAATGACTTCCCCCTGCCTGCTCCAATCACTTATCTTCTGGTAGCACCTTTAGTAGCACTTTTTCTCAAAATTGGCACATAATAACCCAGGACAAATGGGTCTTAAACAGTGTCACAAGGCTACAAGTTTCACTTCCATATACTGCCAAGGGCAAACGGTTGGCCAGACCTGCCAAAAAGTACAGTTTTGTACCTACCATAAATGTAGATGTTCGAAGATCCACATTGCTGCAGTCATAACTTATGGGTAGTCCGCTGTCCTCGGTCGGCCCGAATACCAAAGTATTAGGCTGACGTCGGTCATGGGCGCTTAGATCTGACATCAGAACGTCAGGGTATTAAAGCGCATGACCGACGTCATATCCTCAGTCTTTTCTTGCCCCAGATGTCAGAAGGCCCTAAAACGAAAGGCCACAGCCAAAAATAGAATACTTCCCAAAAAGCATGTACAAATAACAGCTACCATCCAAACCATACAACCATTCCTAACTACAGAGGGGAAGGAGGGAGGGTAAATTGGACTGCAGCAATGTGGATCTTCGAACATCTACATTTATGGTAGGTACAAAACTGTACTATGTTCTTCACCTCACATTGCTGCAGTCATAACTTATGGGTAGAATCCCAAAGCAGAGGTAAAGGGAGGCTGGCAAAATCATAAAGCATTGGGAGCTGCCAAAATGCCCTGTAAGATTGCAGTGGCAAATCCAGCCCTAGATTTGGAATAAAGGGGAAGATGGTAATGTTTAGAAAAAGTATGTACAGAACTCCAAGTAGCTGCTTCCAAAATATCTTTAGTAGCTACTCCCCTTAAAAAAGCAGTAGAAGTGGCAGTAGCCCTAGTGGAGTGAGGTCTGATTCCAGCCGGAATCTCCTTACCATGATGAGAATAACAAAAAGCAATACAAAGGCCAATCCACTTAGAAATTGTTTGTTTTGAAACAGGTTTCCCCTGAGAACCCAAAGCAAAAGAAACAAACAGCTGCTGAGACTGTCTGAACCCTTTAGTCTTGCTCAAATAATAACGCAACTGCCTACGAATATCCAAAGTGTGCAAAATTTTCTCTCCTTTATTTTGGGGATCTGCATAAAAAGTAGGCAAATTAATTGATTGGTTCAAGGCCACATTTGAGACCACTTTAGGCATAAAAGTAGGGTTAGTACGCAGAGATACCCTATCCTTATGAAAAATTAGGAAGAGTTCAACTGCCATAAGAGCCTGTAATTCAGAAACCCTTCTAGCAGACGTAATGGCTAACAACAAAGCAGTCTTCCAAGACAAAAACTTTAACTCAGCAGTAGCTGCAGGTTCAAAAGGAGGTAAAGTAAGTTTTTCCAACACAAAATTGAGATCCCAGGCAGGAGTAGGAGCTCTACGCGGGGGTCTTATATTCTTTGCCCCTCTAAGAAATTGCTTAAACAAAGGATGAGAGAATAATGGTGGGTCACAGTCATAGTGAGCAGAAATGGCTGCAGCATGAACTTTTATAGAGGAGAAAGACAAACCCTTGTCTAATAATTCTGTAAGATATTTAAGAGAAACACTTAAATTAGGCCTGGAAACATCAAAGCTCTTTGTTTTGCTCCAAATTAAAAATCTCCTCCATTTATCAGCATAAACTTTCCTTGTACTAGGCCTTCTGGCCTCCAAAATAACATTCAAAACTTGTTGTGGAAGCTGCGACCCTCCTGGTTCTAGAACAGAATACGCCAGGCTGTTAGATGCAGGGACTGAATCCTGACATTGAGGAAATGATTCCCCTCCTGAGACAAAAGGTGCGGAATCGAAGGCAAAGGCCATGGAGGCTCCCGTACTAAACTCCTCAGCAGAGGGTACCAGTGCTGTCGAGGCCAATCTGGAGCTATTAGAATCATGGAGGGCTTGTCTTGTCTGACCTTCAAGAGTACCTTGGGGAGGAGAGGCAGAGGCGGAAAGGCATAGACGTGAAGATTGCTCCAACTGAATGATAGAGCATCCACTTTCCAAGCTGTGGGATGAAACATTTTTGTGCAAAACTTTGGCAACTGGAAATTTAGTGGAGAAGCGAACAGATCTATGTCTGGAGTCCCCCATATCACTGTCAATTTTCGAAATACATGAGGATCCAATTTCCACTCGTGGAGATCCACTATCTGTCTGCTCAAAACATCTGCTAAGGAGTTCTGTGCTCCTGGCAGAAACCTTGCCTGAAGATTGAGGTGTAAACAGAGCAGTCTCCCACAAAATCATTGTTTGCCTGCAAAGAGGGTACGAATGGGTTCCCCCTTGCTTGTTGATGTACCACATGACAGTTGTGTTGTCTGTTTGAATCAACACTTGCCCTGGGTGAAGTAAATCCTTGAAAGCCATCAATGCAAATTGGACTGCTAACATCTCCTTCAAGTTGATATGTAAATGTTGAAGTCTGGCAGGCCACGTGTCTTGAACCCATTTTCCATTGAGGTGTGCTCCCCAAGCCTTGTCCGAGGCATCTGTCGTTAAAATCTGACTCGCCTCTGGTCGGGTCACAGAGAGTCCCTTGTTTAGGTGACATTCCTGAGCCCACCACAAAAATTCCTTTTGAATGCAAGGTATTATTTGAATGACAGTGTCCAGATCTTGGCAGTGTTGTGTCCATACATTTGAGATACCATTGTAGCTTCCTCATATGCAGTTTGGCATTGGGAAGCACCAGAATACAAGATGCCATGAACCCCAAGGCTTGAAGGACTGTCCTTGCAGTCAGCCTGGACCGTAGAGACAATTGATGGAAGTAAAGTGTTAGGTTCTTTTGCTTGTCCGGGGTCAAAAAGGCCATCTGGGAAGCTGTATTCAGTCTCACACCCAGAAAGCACATTTCCTGAGAGGGTACTAGACTGGACTTTGTTTCATTCACAGAATACCCTAGGCACCTTAACACTGCCATCACATACTGTAGATGAAGAAGTTCGTACTTGTCTTGAGCAAGAATCAGGCAATCGTCCAAATAAGGATAAATTTGTATTCCTCTTAACCTTAAGAAGGCTATCACTGGAGCCAGAACCTTTGTGAACACCCTGGGCGCAGTAGATAAGCCAAAGGGCAATGCAGAGAACTGATAATGTAAAGTCCCAGCCCGAAAACGCAGGTATCTCCTGCAACTGGGCCTGATAGGAACATGAAGGTAAGCCTCTTTGAGATCCAGAGTTACCATCCAGTGATCTTTGCCCAACAGAGGTAGAAGTTGTTGCAACGTCAACATTTTGAATTTTGGAATGTCCAGGTATGTGTTGAGGATAGATAAATCCAAAATCGGCCTCCAAGTGTTTCCTTTCTTTGGTACTAGAAACAGGCGAGAATAAAATCCTAGGCCCACTTCTGACAGAGGGACCTGCTGTATAGCCCCATTTGAAGAAGTAAAGCAATCTGCTTGTGAGCCTCTATCCTTTGCTGAGGAGGAACGTCTGGCATGCCTTTGAAAGGAGGCAATGTATGGAAATAAAACTTGTAGCCTCGGTCTATAATGTCCAACACCCATTTGTCCTGGGTGACTAATAGCCAGTTTTGCTTGAAGAGTGCCAACTTTCCTCCCAAAGGAGCTGCCAGGCAGGAAGAATCTGGCAGCTGAAGATGCAGGTCATTGGGCCTGTTTACGAAAGGACTGGCAACTGCCCTCACCTGTAGATTGTGCAGGTGAACTCCATGTTCTAGGCCTGAAAGAACTCTGAGCTCTGCCCCTACCACGTCTAGATCTACCCCTAGACTGTAAATCAGAAGAAGGATAAGCCCATCCCTTAGTAGGCCAATTCCTGCTAAACTTAGGAGGCTGCACCTGCAAAAAATCTTTAACAGTCTGCATAGACTTAGCCTTGTCTTCCATTTTCTTCAAGACAGACTCCACAGGAGAACCAAACAAAACTTCAGACTGTAAAGGAGCATCCAAAATTCTAGTTTTAACATGCTCTGACAAATTCTGATCCTTAAGCCAGGCGTGCCTGCGAATAACTGAACCAGTGGCAGCCACCCTGGAAGAAGCCTGTAAAGCATCGAAACCACACTGCAAAGAATGCTTACCCACCTGTTCAGAGGCATGTACCAAATCCTGTAATTCCTTACACTCTATGCCCGCCAAAGCATCCACTTTAGATTTTAGCTGAGTAAGGAGAAAATTCTGGTACTTCAACATATGAAATTGGCAATTCAAAGCCCTCATTGCTAAAGTGGAAGAGGTATACACTTTCTTACCCCATCTATCCAAAGCTCTAGCATCTTTATCCATAGGAACTGGATTCTTTACAACAGAAGCCCTGACACCCTTAGGTCCCTGGCTAATAGTTTCTGGGTCAGCCCTTGGACTCTTATACAGATATTTATGAGCCTCAGGCACTCTGTAATACCTGTCTGGCTTAACTGGCGCAGGAGGCAAAGAATCTGGATTAAGGGAAGCCTAGGAGAAAACGTCTTGAGCAACATCCAAAACAGGAGGTATAGCCAAGGGCCTATGCTGTGGTCAAAACAAAAATTCCCTAAGCCTCTTTCAGGAATCAGAGAAATCCTGACCTTCCCATTTAAAATGCTCCCTCATAGAATGCAGGGTTTCTGAAAAAGAAAAATCCTCTGGAGGGGAAGCAGAAGGAGTGGAATCCTCTGCGTCTGAATCAGAAAAAGGAGGAAAATCCTGAATGTCTTCAGCCGAAGACTCTGAGTAATCTGAAACCTGCTCCAAACTTTCCACCTCTGGCTCCACCCTAGGCCTCTTATCAGGAGGGGGCATAGAACCTCTGATTAAAGAAATTAAATCTTCTGCCATTTTAAGCATGTGTTTTTTAGGCACAGAACCTGCAGAACTAGGACTGACACCCGTGGAAGGCAAACCAGGCCTGCCTTTGGAAGGAGCCTTAGAGATAGAGGGAGAAGGCCTAACCACCTTAGGCAAGGAAGGGAGAACAGCAACCTGAGAGGCCCCCTCAGCCTGACCTGACTCCTGAGGCGCCACATCTTGCAAAATTAAAGCCTCCCCCTGAGACTCAACTGAAACCTCGGCTGGATCCACAGATTCCACCGTAGCTTCTAAAGAACTGGCGTCCGTAACGGACGACTCATCCTGCCTGGACTTTAAAGATTTTTCTTTGAGCTTCTTCGTGGTAGCAGGCGTCGGAGGATCCGACGGCATATTATAATTACACCGCTTACCGAAGACAAGCCTAGCGCAATCTAACCTACGTTTAATGGTGCGCTTATTAAACCTAGCACAAAAGTGACACCCGACTACGTCGTGCTCAGGTCCCAAACAAGGAATACAAAGAGAGTGGTAATCCCTATGCGGTATCTGTTTCCCACAAGAAATGCAATTATTCACTTTTTCTGACATCCAGAATTAACTGAGGCAAGAAAAAACAAAAATATTCCCCAACGGGGTACTTAGCCCAACTTGGTTTCGGTCTGAAACTCAGAATACGAAAATTTCAGAACGCCGAACGGCACTTGCAAACGCTGCTTCTGCATCGGACCATGCGGCAAAAAAGACTGAGGATATGACGTCGGTCATGCGCTTTAATACCCTGACGTTCTGATGTCAGATCTAAGCGCCCATGACCGACGTCAGCCTAATACTTTGGTATTCGGGCCGACCGAGGACAGCGGACTACCCATAAGTTATGACTGCAGCAATGTGAGATGAAGATCATCATCAATGGGCAGAGGCACAAAAACAAGTCTCATCCCTCATGGACATGAGGGCCATTCAACAAGTACCAGAGCAAGAGCAGGGACAAGGATTTTATTCAAGACTGTTCTTGGTACCCAGAAAGGACAAAGCCTGGAGACCAGTACTGGACCTATCTATTCTAAACACATATCTGGATATTCCAAAATTCAAAATGTTAACTCTACAGCAGCATCTGCCCATGTTGGGCAAGAAGGCTTGGCTTGTGACTTTAGATCTAAAAGAGGCATACCTGCATGTCCCAATCAGACAAACATGCAGAAGATACCTCAGATTCAAAGCTGGCTCAATGCACTACCAATTCTTTGCACTGCCCTTTGGCTTATCTATTCGCCCAAGGTCTTCACAAAGTGCTTGGCACCAGTAATTGCATTCTGCAGACAAAGAGGAATACAAATATATCCTTACTTGTACAACTGCCTCATTCAAGCAGAGAACAAGGACATTCTACTACAGCATCTGGCGTTTGTAAAGAGATTACTACTATGCCTAGGGTACACCGTCAATGAACAGAAATCAAAACTAGTACCCTCTCAAGAAATAATATTCCTGGGTGCAAGCTTAAATACAACTGCCCAGATGGCTTATCTCACGCCAGACAAACAAAGGCAACTGACTACCTATTTCAAACTGTTGGCAACAAAGGCCCAGTTATCTGCAAAAAAATTCTGCAGGCTTTGGGCTTCATGGCATCCTGCATTCGACTAATACCATATGCAAGACTGCATATGAGAAAACTTCAGTGGTACCTAAAAAGTGTTTGGACTCAACATTGCCACAGCCTGGAAACAATAGTTACTCTCACTCCCTGCCTGCAAAAGGAGTTTCGATGGTGGGTGAAGGCCTGTCACCAGAACAAGGGACAGCCATTCACTCTACCCCCAGCCACACAGACATTAACAACGGATGCATCGGATTATGCCTGGGGAGCACACATGGCAGGGAAATGTATTCAAGGCACATGGTCCGCAAACCAAATGCATCTACATATCAATCAAAAAGAGATGCTAGCTGTTCAAAATGCCCTGACAGCCTTCAAGGACCTACTTTATCCGGGACAACTACTGATAAAAGCAGACAACACCATGGTCATGTGGTATATAAACAAGCAGGGAGGCACTCATTCTTACCCCCTTTGCAGACTAGCCATGACTTTGTGGGACACAGCATTGGCTTACCAAGTACATCTGCAGGCACAATTCCTGCCAGGAAAGACCAATACTCTGGCAGATGAACTAAGCAGAAACCTCATGGATCCCCACGAGTGGAAATTGGATCTACAAGTCTGCAGCATGGTAACAAGGAAATGGGGATGCCCAGACATAGATCTATTTGCCTCACCTCAGAACTGCCAACTAAAGAGATTCTGCACAAGGACTTATCACAGACAAGCATGGAAAGTGGATGCCCTATCTTTCAGCTGGAAAAACTTAACAGTATATGCCTTTCCTCCTCTGCCTCTTCTCCCCAAGGTACTCCTAAATGTCAGGCAGGAGAAGCCAAAAATGATACTGATTGCCCCAGACTGGCCACGCCAGTACTGGTATCCAATCCTAAGGAGCTTGTCTCAATGCCCAGCCTGAATCTTACCTCAAGTGTCTCATCTACTGTCCCAGCAGAACAATCAAATCCTGCAAAGCCAACTCAAGACCTTAAATCTGGCAGCATGGCTGATAATGTAGTCATACAAAACACACCTCTCACTAAAGCGGTGATAGATGTTATTTTGGAGGCCAGGAGGCCTAGTACTAGAAAATCCTATGCTGGAAAATAGGAGAGATTCTATGTTTGGAACCAGGCACAAGGAATTGACACAGCTGTGCCAAATATTCCTCAGATTTTACAATACTTGACTGACATTGCTGGACAAAGGCCTATCCTTTTCATCTATAAAAATTCATGCCTCTGCCATTTCAGCTCATTACAATACAGAGCCACAAATCTTTTCTCTTCCTTTATTAAGGCAGTACCTCAGAGGGGCCAAAAATTTAAGGCCTCCAAGGAGATCACCAATGCCTGCTTGGGACCTCAATTATGTCTTGGAAAATCTCACCCTGCCTCCTTTTGAGCCAGCCGCTACAGCTGATATAAAATTTTTATCTTGGAAAACAGCTTTGCTCTTAGCAATAACTTCTGCAAGACGAGTCTCAGAGCTACAGGCACTCATGGCTGTGGAACCTTTTATCATTTTTTATCCAGACAGGGTTTCTCTGAGGACAAACCCAACATTTATGCCTAAGGTAGTGTCCAGTGTGGCCCTTAACCAAACTATTCATCTGCCTACCTTTTATCCAAACCCACAGAATAAAGGGGAGATAATTCTGCATTCTTTGGACATACACAGACAGCTACGCTTCTATTTGAACAGAACCAAAGCTTTCAGAAAGACAGAGCAATTACTAGTGGCATATGCTGCAGGATCACAAGGAAAGGCCATCTCAAAGCAGACTATTTCACAGTGGATAGGCCACTGCATTCATTTCTACTATTCACAACATGGCAAGCCAGTACCCAAGGGCATTTAGGCCACATTCAACCAAAGCAGCAGCCACTTCAGCAGCCTTCCTCAGGGAACTACCAACCAAAGACATTTTAGAGGCGGCTACTAGGAGTTCAGTGCACACCTTCAGAAAGCACTATCACTTACCACTCTACTCTAAATCCAGGGCAAGCTTTGCCACTGCAGTTCTGCAGGGCCTAATAGCCGCCCCTAATGATATTTAGCTCCAGCCTCCCAACCTTAGCTTTGGGATTCAACCCAATTGTAATGACTGTAACAGTGAAACACGAAGAACATAGTACAGTTGTGTACACTTACCATAAATATAGATGTTTGATTGTATTCACTGTTGCAGTCCAGGTTACCCACCCGCCATCCCCCATTTCTTTGCTGGAACTTATCTATACTTCTCTATTATATACAACCTATGTGGTATATTTGCTTTTAGATGAAGGCAAAATATATACTTTAGTGCAGGCATGTTTTATTGACATATTTTTAGCCTACCCTTTTGGGGGCACCTGACATCTGGGGCAAGAAAAACAGAAGAAAATGTCATCGGCTGCATCTTTTATACCCCTGGCGCACTGACGTCAGGGAGGAGGCGACAGCAATCGACGCCAGACCTAGACTTTGGAATTCAGGCCGACTGAGGGTAGCCTGCCAGCAGGATAACCCAATTGTAATGACTGTAACAGTGTATACACTTGAACATCTACATTTATGGTAAGTGCACACAACTGTACTTTTTGATGCTCTGGGTAAAGTTACTACTAGAATCTATAAAAAAAAAAAAAAAAAAAAAAAAAAAAAAAACATGCAAGAAAAATATCTTGCATCAAACTGGCATGTACCACCTAGATATGTCACCAGAAATATTATTAGAGGTCAGATGCTTAGAACTATGAGACTACATAATGAAGATGGTCATGTAGTAGAGGCTATAGATGCCGTAGCTAATGACTTTATAACCAGAGGCTATTCAAAATCTAAAAGTGCAGAAAGCTGTTGAAGTTTCTTTACTTTGAGGTTCTAGTGCTGCCCCTTATTTTGGAGTGGATAATGTTATACAAATCCAACCATCTGATGATTGTACCTCTAATAGTCATATTACCATGACATATTCTAGCGATACAGGCATAGTCTGCGATATAATAAGAAAGAACTGGTCAGAGTTCATGACCAATGATAATATGAAGAAAGTTTTGGGCACTACGTCTTGATTTTCATTTCGGAATAAGTCACTTAAATGTGAACTATGCCATAAACAAACTCTTATCTCTAGCCATAATAGTACGTTCCCTTGCAGGTCATGCAGTGCATGTAAATTTATATAGACAACTGTGAGCGAACATCATTTATTTGATTTCACTTTGTCTTTAGATTTTTAAGCAGACTGCAAAACTCCTATTATTTATTTTGCCAAATGTCAGAAATGTGATTGTTTTTATGTTTGGATGTCCAACAGACTATTTAAAGATAGGATCCTTGAGCATATTGGTGACATTTGTAATGGATGATCGAAGAATGCCCTAACAGAAGCAGGTTAAGAACATTTTTTAGGTTAATGGTTTTAGAAGTGCTTGGTATTAGCATAAGAGGTTGAGATTTGACAAATAGAACTGAGTATCATGAATTACACTGGATCATGGACTTTAAAGCAGATTATTCCCCACCCCAGATTTGATTGAGGTTTCTTCTGTCAAATCAATTCAGAAATCATGTGGGCTGAGACACTGATGTGATTGGCTATATTTATTTCTATGAATGGATGTCTTTTGTGAATGGAAGTGGGTGTGTGTGTATATATATATATATATATATATATATATATATATATATATATACACACACACACACTCGTGCTTTTAGAGGCTTTGGATTTGTTGTAACAATTTTTAAATGCATCAGTTTTTATGAATTATTTGGTCTGAAGAAGTGGTTTTATTACTGCAAAAGTGCTCACCATTTTTTTTACCTTAGTTTTATTAAAGTTTCTTCTTGATTATAGCTGCTATGTTGGTCACTTTGCTTTATCCGTACTACAGTATATTCATAACACAACACATACCCTTTTCCAAGTTTAACCCAGAAATTTTCATTACTATGCTATAATATATTAACTGGAACTTCCTAAAAATCCTCCTTTTAGATGATTTTATAAGTGAATTTAATACAACTTTTCTAAATATCCTAAATAGCCTTTCACCTCATAAAAGGAAGGGGACTGAAAACAAATAATGCAATTTGCCTATCCAAAAAGAGTAGAATGCCAATGTAGAACAAAAAAAATAAAGCAAGGAAAGAATGGCAAAAATATAACACCTCAACATCTTGCTTAACAATCGCACTAAAAAGCAAATAAAGAGAAAAATGATATTAAACACACCCCTAAAAAACTTTGGGCACCAATCAAGGAAATTCTACATCCTGGCCAAAAATTCAACCAAACTCCCTCTCCTAATTTACAGCAAATATCCCCTTCTGAACCCACCCCTGTATAGCACTGAAAAGCCTTAACTGGTTAGAACTGTCATATCAGTCAACGTATGCACTTTTTACCACCTATAAAATTATCCAGCATCCATCTGCCCGTCCAACACTAAAAAACATTCCAGACAGCTACGTTCCTAGTCAGACAGTGATCCAGTGACTAAACTCCTGTCCATTTACAAACCTAAGAAATCTGCTGAGCATTGTCTATACTCGTGCAAGATTGCTAAGGCCAGAACTCCTCATCTATATCCATCAGGTCTATACCCTCCCATCTTTCAAAATCACTATGAAAGATGTCCTAGCTAAAATCTGGCTCTGTTCTTGCTCAAAACCAGGCTAGACTACATTCCTAAATGTGAACAAGTACCTTTTCTTTCCTTATACATCCTTACTCTCCCCCTTCTTACCTTACTTACTGCTCTCTCTTTTACTGACTTCCTCTCTAAATATATCACAAGCCTGTTTTTTTCCCTCACTACATACTGCAATTCCTATTTGTATTAAACTAACTTACCTTTAATTTCTTTACAAACTGTCTAAAATTTCTCTTAATATCGAATGACTGTCATATAGCTTGTATCAATTCTTAACCAATGTTTTTATATTATGTCTAATTTGTTATAATTATTTAAACTGCACATGCTTTTGTTTTATTTTTGAATATTGCAAAATTGTTCTTAAAATGTTTTGTAATAATATGGAGCTTTTCTCTCCAAGCCTCCACTGAAAATGGGGTTCTACCCAGTCAGACTTTCCTGGTAATCAAATGTCAATAAATACATAAATAAATATTGATACCAAAGACATGCCATATTTCAGACATCTTCATATGAAGCTGTGGGCATAGTGCACTGTTGGGATATAGCAACAGACATTAGAAAGCAGTTGAATAATCACTATGTCCAAAACCTAACTAGCATTATGTCCTGGCAATGCAAATGATGCAAGTTTCCTAAGGCAGAGTCAAGAATGTGTGTGGAATGCTGAAGTCTAGCTAAAATGCCAGAAATTCTAGTGACTAGAAAGGAGAGATCTAGGATTTGTTATGACTGAGCATGACCTCATGTGCTGACAGAACTGTAGCAAGTGTATCTTGCAACATGTCTGTAAATATCCAATTATCCAGCTAGAGGCAGACAAATTCCTAAGCCTGAATAGAAAGTTGCACATGATATTTGAGACACTTGATATTGGGCTTTGGAGTGGATCAAGAAAGAGCATCTAGAAAAAAAAACACGTTTAGTTAAATGGGGATAAGAATGTTAAAGTGACTATTAAATCTGTGGAACAGAATTATTGGTCTTTTTCTACCAAGGGAAGCAAAGTGTGAAATTTCAAACTATTAGTAAGGAATGCAAAGATTCTGGTCTCAGTTGAGGCTAGATCAAAGATTTCCATTAGTAAAAGGATTCTGTTTCTCAAACACCAGTATTATTGATTAGTGTTATTTACTGTATATGTGGTGTGTGTGTATGTATATATACATACATTATTTATATATATATATATATATATATATATATATATATATATATATATATACACACACACACACACACACACACACACACACACACACACACACACAGATACATACATATAGAAAGTAAGAGTAAGCCTCCCTATTTGATACCTGGAATATGGAGGGAAGGTCTGAGAATTAAGGGTTGGCAAATTCTAAGATGTGTCCTGGCTCCAGCAGTTTGACTGGACATGGCCACAGTCTCCATCGATATAACTGCCAGAGTCATGAGACCTCTCTTCTTGTTTGAAGGGAAAAAAAACTGAAGCAACTGGCAAAAAAAAAAAAAAAAAAAATCAAAGAAATACAGTACGATTTTCATGTGTTGCACTTTGTTTTCCCCCACAGAAACAGATCTTATATTTCTAGAGTTTTAAAAAGGAAAACAAATAAATTACCTCTCTCCTCAACCTGAGAAGAAGTCATGCCAAACAAATAGTATAGGGTACAGTATTAGTTGGGCCTATTTTTAATAGTAACTCTCAAGCAACCAGAAACTAGTGTTACCCGGCATATACCAATCCCTATGGGTGCCGGTTAACTGAGAGTTTACTGTACATTTTTTCACGTTGTCTTCTTTTGCTTTCAGCTGCTCCCATTAGGGGTTGCCACAGTGGATCATCGGTTTCCATTTCTTCCTGTACTCTGCATCTTGCTCTGCCACACCAAAGATCTGCATGTTCTCTCTTGCCACATTGATAAACCTTCTCTTAGGCCTTCCTCTTTTCCTCTTACCTGGCAGATCCATTCTTAACCTTCGCCCAATATACCCGGCATCCCTCCTCAGCACATGTCCAAACCAATGCAATCTTACCTCTCTGGCTTTGTCCCCAAACCGTTTAACCTCAGCTGACCCACTAATATACTCATTTCTAATCTTGTCCATCCTCGTCACAACCAATGCAAATCTTAACAGCTTTAACTCTGCCACCTCCAGCTCAGACTCCTCTCTTTTCATCAGTGCCACCATCTCCAACTCATATAACATAGCACATATTACATTTTTTCACGTGGGGTACGCAAAATGACAGATATTGGCTAATAAAATATTCCATGGATTTTTTAAGGCTGGCTTCTATTTTTATGTCCCATTTTGGTGTGAATTGGTAACATTTTATTCTTGTACAACTGGTCAACTAAGGTGACCAATATACATTTTTCTTCCAAGTCAGATAAGAGGTCTTTCCTTTTCCACCAAGTTGGCAACACTGTATAGAACATTTTTGCAACCCCCTTTGAATTTTGACAAGCAGGCCAGACAATCATATCATCTCTAAAGCACCACACCACATGTAACAGTTCAGCCCCATGGGCCTGCTACAACAGATTTGAGTGACTAAACATGAGCATTCAGAGTAGTTAGCTTAGACTTGATCTCCAACTCGAGCATTCTACCAGCCCCCAAATGTTTCCTTCCTGAAGCTGACTCCATTAATGATCAAGTGCAAACATTATGATTACTAATGTGGAGACCAACAGTCAAGGCTACATAAACCTTGCACCAGGGCTCCAGACAGTTTCCTCCTCAAGGGGGAGAGCTCTCAGGTGGGAAGGTATCTGTTACTATTCACGAGAAATCAACATTAATGCTAGTCAGTGGCTGATGGTCCATGAATGCATGCCTCAGATGTGCTTGGCTACTTATGATACATCCAGTATGGTAAAACATATACTGTTGTAAAGAGCTTTCTAAGCAGACATTTGTGGTAGAATGCATGACCAGTGAGATGTGGCAGAACATTTAGTGGCATTTCTAGAAAGTCTTAAATGCTTGACCATTTCTCACCTCTGAGCCACAAAGTACGTGAAATCCACGAGGATGTGCATCTTACAAAAATAATTCCTTGAAGGAGAGATCTTATGGAGTGGGCATTTGGAAATCAGCAAGGAGGAGTGGGAACAAATATTTGCCCCATCTGTTTGCTTACAGAGAAGTTCCCCAGGAATCCACAGGTTTTTCACCCATTGAGTTTGCTGCATGGGCATAGGGTGAGGGGACCTCTAGAGTTAATTTGAGATGAGTGGGAAGATGAATGCGAATCTCACAGAGACTCTGTTGTGGCATGCATCCTAAACCTCAGGACAAGGCTCTGGGAACTCATGGGCTTGGCCCAGGAGAACCTAGCAGAAGCAGAACAGAAAAAGGTGTGGTATGACAGGAATGCTGGAGAGTATGCTGTGGGGTAGCAGGTAATGGTTCTCATTGCTGTCAGACACAACAATCTGCAAGCAGCTTGGGAGGGTCCCTAATAGGTGGTAAGAAGGTTAAGTGATGTTAACTACATGGTGGAACTGCTAGGCAGATGGCAGGGGGACAAATTGTACCATGTTAAGATGAAACCTTACCATGATAGGGAGGCCCTTGTGCTAAGCATTTGCAGTGGATTGCAGGAGGTGTCTGAGGGAGATCTGGGGACTGATCTCCTCAATGAGGCTTGGGCTGACACCTCAGTGGAAGGGGTTGCAATGTCCCAGCATCTATCTCCTACCCAGGTTTGAGAAATCCGAGCAGTGTTGCAGGAATTTGGGGACATGTTCACTGGGAAACCAGAGGGCACCCACCTGGTGCAGCACCAGGTGGATACAGAACCCCCAAAGGTCTATTAGGCTATCCCCTTAGAGTGCCTGAGAGAGTCAGACCCTGGAGGAGGAGGTACAGGAGGATGTTGGAACTAGGGGTGATTCAAGAATCCAACAGTCCCTGGGCCTCCCCAGTGGTGCTGGTGCCAAAGAAGGATGGCAGCACCAGGTTGTGTATGGACTACAGGAAATTAAATAGTCACACAGAATCGGATGCTTACCCCATGCCTAGGACAGATGATGCTCTAGAGCAGCTGGGTGGGGCTAAGTGTCTTACAACCACTGATCCTACTAAGGCTTACTGGCAGGTACCCTTGACCACCAGTGCTAGAGAGAAGTCAGCCTTTGTGACTCCTTTTGACTTGTATGAGTTCACCAAGATGCCCTTTGGGATGAAGAATGCCCCAGCGACTTCCCAGAGGCTGGCAGATCATATCCTGGCAGGAGCGGGAGGGTTTGCCCTTGCTTACCTAGATAATATTGTCATCTACAGCCATTCCTGGCCAGAGCACCTTCAGCATGTCAGGGAGGTGCTGGGCAGACTACAGAGGGCAGGGTTGACCATTAATACGAGCAAATGTCAGGTGGGTATGGCAGAGGTCTCCTACCTAGGACAGTGTGGGGAGTGGTAAGATAAGGCCAGAACCTGTCAAAGTGGAAGCCATTCAGGCATGGCCTGCACCTGTTACTAAAAAGCAGGTGAGGGCATTTTTAGGGACAGCAGGGTACTACAGAAAGTTTGTCCCCAGTTATAGTACCATACCTGCTCCCCTCACAGACCTGACAAGGAAGAACAGGCCAGATAAGGTGGTGTAGACCCCAGCATGTGAGCAGGCATTCCAGAAGCTTAAAGAAGCTTTGGGAGGACCCCCTGTGTTAATCAGTCCAGATTACAGCAAAGAATTTGTTGGGCAGGTGGATGCTTCAAACCATGGGGTGGGAGCTGTACTTAGCCAGATTTCTTCAGAGGGGGAAGAGCACCCGGTAGTTTAAGTCATAGGCTCCAACCCAGGGAGGAATGCTATGCAGCTGTACAAAAGGAATGTCTAGCCATAGTGTATGCATTGCAGAAACGTCAGCCTTATCTGTATGGAAGAAAATTCACTGTAATGACAGATCACAACCCCCTAATATGGTTAAACAGAGCCAGCCAGCAAAATGCCAAGTTGCTAAGATGGAGCCTGGGGTTGCAAGCATATATGTCAGTGCAGCACCGCAGTGGGATTAGCAATGCCAATGCAGAATGGCTCTCAAGACAGGGAATGGGGGTGAGGTACACCCAGACAGACCTAACCCTCTCAAGCCGCGTTTATCAAGGGTCACTTGAAAAACTAGCTTGAGTTCTCCAAGGGGGGGGGGTGTGAAGATTGGGTAGAGATGGGTGAAGGCTGCCAGCCTAGCCAAATATAATTTTTGTTTATACCAATTTTTAAAATCTAGCCATACATGTGCTGGGCTGTCATTACTATCCACCTGAAGGTAGTTTTACATTTGACACTTTTTTAATAGCATCCATGTAGAGTTAGAAACAAACAAAAGAATTGCCAGTTTGTGTGGAAGGTGGCCAAATCTTCCTTTGAGAAAGCATGGAAGTCCCTCGTTGATTCTTCCAAAAGTTGGTCAACACAGCTGGCAGATTCAGCTGTGCAAATGTAGAGGACCTGTGAAACTTGCAGAGATGCACTGTTCTGCTACTGGATACTGTGCAGAAGGAGGCGGCAAATGTTTGCTTTGCAACTGGACGTACTAAGTGAATAAAATGAAAAAGTAGCTGTAGTTGTGCCAAGGAGAAACCATGCGGTCCGGCAAATGTGGCTTGCCATTGAAGAATTCTGTGCTGCCTTCTGTTGGTTAGTTCTTGTTGTTTAGATTTGCATGCAAGAACACAACAGTATATTAACTCTTAGTATGAACAGCTACTTTTAAATACTGGATTGTACTAAGTACAATAAATACACAGAGGCAAACTGCTTCAGTAAACTGCTTTAGTTAGTATGACATTTCTGTTACATTTGACTTTTGGTTCTACAAACACGCAGCATGCATGCTGTCAGCTCTATATAGCAAATTCCCAAAGTCTGTTTATGCATGTTTATGCATTTTTAAAATCTAGCCATACATGTGCTGGACTGTCATTACTATCTACCTGAAAGGTAGTTTTACATTTGACACTTTTTTGTTTAATAGCATCCATGATGTAGAGTTAGAAACAAAGAAAAGAATTGCCAGTGTGTGTACAAACACGCAACGCATATGCTGTCAGCTCTCTATAGCAAATTCCCAAAGTCTGTTTATGCATAGTTAGATTTATACCAGAAGATCTGGCATTTTTCCAGAGTCTGATGTAAAACAGGTCTTTCTTTGTACAACAGTTTTTCTTTGTTCTTCTAATTTATGATTTATGCTTTCTTTAAGCTCAGTGGTCCAAGGAATCCATTCCAGCACTATCTGTGTTTATCTTGCTTGATGTTTCAGCTTTACTTCATGGATGTCCTTGCAGCTGCCATCCATTCAGTTATTTTTATAGACTGTTTCTGAATAACATACTCCTTCACATGGATGCCAAAATCTATTTAAGCTATTATATGCAAGCCAGCACATATATTTTTCAGCATTTTATATTATTTTAGATTAACCCTTTATATTTTACACTATTCTTGCAGCTTTTTATTCAAGCTAATAATCATGCTAGCAACAGTTTGAAAAGACAGTGAATAAAACAGAATAATACTAATCTTTCACCTAGGGTTGTAAGCATATATGTCAGTACAGCACCACAGTGGGAGTAGCAATGCCAATGCAGATGGGATCTCAAGACAGAGAATGGGGTAGGTATACTCAGATAGACCCGACCCTCTCAAGTGGTGTTTCTCAAGGATCACTTGAAAATCTAGCCTGAGGTCTCCGGGGGTGGGGGGTGGGGTGGAAATGTGAAGGCTGCCAGCCTAGCCACATAGAATTGTGCAGATAATTCTGTCATTTGTAAATATGAATGTAAACTATGGGCTTGTTGTCTTAAATGTAAAGAAATACTGTTACATGTGGAACTGGAAATAAATGTGACAATAGTACACTCTACTGACCAAAGTAAAGCATGTGGTGACCCTTTGATGTAGACAGTGGTGCCGAGGGGTCTAGATGAAGAAATTCCTTCTATTGTTTTAAGCAAAAGTTAAATTGCTAGATTTAAACATGCAAATGTATTTTATTGCTCTGCTCCTGACCAGCTGCAAGATAACAAAAAGGGAGATGTTAAAAATGTAAATGTAGTTAATGTGTTGCCTGGGAACTCCAAGAAGAGTGAAGAATGATGTAATGTTTAGCAGAAATGCAGTTTTCATTTAAACAGTGAGAACCAGAGGTTATTGAGCATTTTTGTATTGACCATCCAACTCATCAGCACTCTGCCTGTTGTCTTATGTAAGTTATCCTAGACTTGTGTTTTCTTTTAGAGATAGCTAGAATATAGAAAGACTACACTAAATGTTTTTCTGTTATGTCAGAACTGTACTACTGAATTATTTTAAGTATTTCTGTGTGATCTCTGAACTCTTGACTAGCACTGACTGTGTAGTAGAAAGTATTGTCTTGTGGTTTTAATTATTTATTATTAAATATTTTAAAACCTTTTAACTGTGGCTGGTTTGTGTAGAGATAAGTTAAGCTCTAAGAGTACATTGCATGCATATAAAGATCCTGTACCAAGTCACTCTAATAAGCCTTGAGACTGTTTAGTCATACTACCAATTGGATACTAATATTGCACAGTAATAATTGGACACCCTTTTAAGGGCCTTCGAGTAGCTGACAATTATTAGCTGGGTGGTGGCAGGGTACTACCGTATAGTCTGGGTAAAAGGGGCACAGCTTAGAGAACCTGTGCCAGCCCTCCCCAGGAGTGTCTGTGTGGTTGCATAAAATTATCTTAAAGTGTGTGTCAACTACTTGGGCAGGGACACGAAGGACTGGTTGGACAGAGAGGGTGCTGGAGATTTTAGCTTGCCCAGCTAGGCTGAGATTGGACCCTACAGCTGTACCAGTGGGGAGTCTTATTGCGGACCTGGAGAGCAAGGGAGTGACCAGCCCCGGACTGACTGTGATCTCTGTATGCTCTTAAGGGAAATTGCACTTTACTGTGTGCATTTGTTATCCTTTCCTCATATATGAGACGTCCTCTCTGGTGGTGGTGAGGATTGAGGCTCCTTGATTGCTGGGCCAGGGCACAAGCATCACAGGTACCCAGATGTATGTGACAACCAACTTCCACTGGGTCCTCATGGCAAAGCAACCAGTTCCTGGGTCAATTACCCACTGGTTATCTCCAGATACTCCTCCAAGGGCAGTTTGCTAAGTAAGACAGATAGTTCTGGGGATTCTCAATATCTGCCACAGAGTGCAACCTAATCAAGGTGGACATATAAGGTCTTATATGAATTATAAACACCAAGTCCAAAGTCAGCACTGTTGATAAGATGCCAACTAGATGAAAAAAAATCTTATCGGCTTGTTCCTGGAGCTTCCAGGAAGCTCAGCGTTGATAGTGCAAAGGGTCACTATATACAATTAGGTTCCACCATTGAGAGTTCCCATGAATATGGAAAAGCTTGCATCACATACAGCATTGTCAAAAATTATACAAGCAGCTTAAAATGGAAAATGGGACCTTCTTTCCTCCCTGGAGAAATGCTTCTCTCCCCTTTGACAAAGGATGTGTATTGGATTTTTCTCTTAGATGTTGCTGAATACATTTTCAGATAATACCAACATTCATGAAGTAATTTACCATGTGATCTAAAGCAGTTTGTTTAAATCTGGCAAAGGATTGAAAATGTCTGAGAGAATAAGGTCAGAAATTATAGAGGCAAGAAATGTGCTCATTCTAGATTTCCATTACTTGCCCAAAGCAGCCAAGACTTGCCACACAAAGTACTGAAGGACTCAAGTACATTTCTGTGCCAGAACTAAATGCACTTAAATGCACATCCTGAGTGATCCACATCTTCAGATCGTGCTCCCCAACATCTTACACCAGGGGTGGAAGCCTCCGTCATCCCACCTTAACTACACTTCTGACTGCAAACACAAAAGACTGCAGTTATAAATCTCAGGTTGAAGGGGAGAGCAAGAGACATTTGTGAAGAGAACCACTTAGAAAAGCTGGGTTTTTAAATTACAAATACAATAAACTTCTGCATCCATGGAAAAAAATAAATAACTGAATGTGGGGCATTCAGAACTAAGGTACTCCTCTGTTGACGTGCAACAAAATGAAAAGCAAAGGTGTACTTGATGAGAAGAAATCCTCTGGTAGTGCTGACAGCACCCTCTAGATGTGGAAAGAGCAAAAATGGCAAAGATCCCTCTGATTTACCTGTCATGGTAACGTGACACCTTTTCCTAATGGCTAAACAAGTTGGGCCTATCCAATTAGCCAAACGAGGAAAGGGATTGAAGTATGATGAAAAAAATGCAAATTCAGTAAGCACAGTTCTGCTTGGCCTGTACTGTCAATACCTATAATGTGTTCCTGTCTCTGTGTCCATCTAGTCACTCCCACTGGGATGTATATACCGGGCTATTCTCACCACCTGACCACATTAACATAGGATAAAGGGAACTAATTTGCAGCATACAAACTAGTATTTATCCACTGCTGATTTTTAACTTCTAACAAATTCTAAGGGAAGAGAATACACACTGGTTAGTTGTCATTTTTCAGATTTGCATACACACTCCGTTTCTTCTCCTCCCTAGTAGTGCTGACTGGGCAATGCTAATTGAGATTTTGCTACTTGTGTTGTTTTGGGTCACAAGGGTCCTTCTGTCCAAAAACTGGACATGGTCTCTACAGAGAGCAAGCTATTTTTCCAATAAGGAAAATTTGCAGCTATTATCTGCTGTATCAAGTCTGACAGTGCCCAACTATGACTCAATCTTGTTTTACTGACTGAATGTAATGTTTATTTGCTTTTCTGAAGCTATACAGATCATACTAAATTTAGTTTAGGCTGGAACAACCAGTTAGGTGAAGAACACCAAACCATCCTTTCAGATGATCTGCATCATTTGAAAAAATATTTTACCATTATAATGACTGGAAATTTTATCTGAATTTCCTCAACTATCATCTTTTGCTCTAATGGTGTCACCATCAAATTCAGTTACTAAAGCTCTTTCACTGCCTGACCTTATCACTAACACTGGATATAAGGAACTCTTATCTGTGGCATACAAGCTAGATTCCGTAAGTGCAAACGTCTAACATGCAACAATTTCTTGAACTACCAAATTCAATGCAATTTTTTTTGTTAAAAAAGCTACTGTTCAGTGCTGATAGGAGTGCTTCTCAGATTATACTGTCACTTGTTCACTCTCTTTTTACTAACCTTTCTGTTTATGTTATTAATTTGCTTGCCATGCTAAGTACTGCTTAATGTAAAATCTTACAACTGCTACAGCTAGGAGGTGCTCATATAACTGATTTTACTCCTATGCATTTTTGCTGTTGCAGTAAAGTCTTCAGGTTATTCCCTCACTGCGTTATAATAAAAAAAGCTGCTGAGTGGTCTGTAAATTAGTGTCGGAAGCTGTGATATGGCAATAAGAGCTCACCAAGTACTTCTGATAGTGCGCACCATTAACAAAAATGGAGCTCCGGCACTCTCTGTAACTACTGCAGTCAGTCACAGTGGGGTTACTCTTCAGAAAGACAACCTCAGAAATGCTGCTGAGCAGCAAGCAAGTAAAGATGTCAGTCAGGTTGTAAAGCATGACATAGAAGGTTCAAAGGATGATACTAGGCTATTGGTCCGCAGGCCCTTATAAGCCTAGCCAATAATTTCACCCATGTTCCCACAAAGCCAGCACCTGTTTCCCCCTGACCAGCAGGGACACAGGTGGGATCCCAGGGATGTATTTTCTGTTTCTCATCCAGTCAACCAGGCTCCTCTTAAAGGGGGTTAGAGGGGTACTCTGCTTGAAATGGAAGGCGAGTCTATTCCACAGATGGGGGAGTCTCTGGGACACAAATCCATCCCACCATTTCCATTAATGTCACAGACCAGTAGTCCAGCAAGTAATTAGTTTTTTTAGCAAATACTACTACTTATTCACCTGTTGCATTATCTTTGCAGTGTCATAACAAGAGTATCAATACCAATTCATATGACTTACTGCATCTATTTTTGTCAATTTCTTGCCTGATAGTTTATCCAGATGTGATTCTCCCTGTTGTCCACATCCAAAGGATTACCTGCTTGCAGGCCAGTCATGATTCTCCCCATTGTCCACATTCAAAGAATTGCCTGCTTGCTTGCAAAAGTTAAAGCCAGTCACAAGAAGCTGCAGTGTGGAGAACAAGGAAATGCAAGCTGGAAAACATGTTACACTTTTTCTGCTGGCCCATTCATTACCAAATCATGATTACTCAATTCCATCTTGTACCCACGACTAAGCAGTGACATCAGCTGAGTATTTTTCATGCTAATCACTTCCATTATACATTGGCATTAGTAATCTGTTTCAGTCTGCATTTCCTGTCCTAACCTTTAACGGTTCACCTGTCTCAGCATACCTCTCAAACTCAATGCAAGAAATATGGACAAAGCCTAAAATAATGATTTGGGGGGGGGGGAGAGACGAAGACACAAAGGCTGAAAAATAGGGCCAGATTTTAAAATATCACTCATATAAACTTAGAAAGTTGCTATAACAAATTTTGTATTAGCATGCATTTTCTGAATGATATGAAGTCTGAAACTCACTCAAATGTATATTTAGTGACTTCAATCCTTAGAGATTTACCAGAAATCCACACATTTTATGATGAGCAGACTTAAAATATTCTGCAAAAATCTGTACAGTTGAGATGCGTGTCTCAGCAATGTTTGTTCTCTCTTTGTAATTCTTAGGCTGAGGCCATCACATGAACAGCATCTAGGCCACTTCCACCTTTTATTACCCTTTAACTACCTCTTCTGCTCTCCCTTTGTTCTGTTAGAGCAACAGGTAACTAAGTCTAGTGGAATCAGTGCAGTTAAAGGATAAAGTAAATATGATTAATTACTTCTTGTCCTTCCAGTTCCTGATTGAACCTTATTTCTGTCTTATTCAACAGAATAGTTTCACCTGTTTTTGAGTTCAAAGAACGCATCAGCCCCACACGAATCATCTCTTACTGGTTATCCACATTTTGTCTAGCTTTTAGTGTCACCTTACATTATACTTTATCATGCAGCTCATGTTTTCTCATTTCACAATCTATCAATATTGTCAGCCCTTGTGATTTGCTCATTCATGTTTACTTATTGCACTGTCACTTTCAAAAGGTCTGCTTTCCACTGAACACTACTCATGCTTCTCTGCTATCCTACAATCTCCTTTACAGGATAAATATTAAATTTCTGCACTGTAAGCAAACAATTCTTGTTAGTAGGTGTTCTTGCATTATTTAATACTCTCGCTATGCTGTGCTTCCTATTCACAACTGAAATTGCACTGAACTAGGACCATATTTGTCTACTGTATGTGATATGTTCTGCTCATTTTAAGTCTGTTCATGTTGCACTGATCACTTGGTTCCGTAAGTCTCTTGTATAATTTCTTGCAATATTGACCCATTCCCCTTTGCTTACTACTCCTACCCTTACTCCTCTCCTCTTCAGACATTACTTTTCATTTCCCCCTAGTCCAGCATCACTCCAAACAAGTCACCACCTACTTTATAAATATGCTGTTATCTACATCCTTTTACATTGTTCATTTCCTCGTTTGTTGCCTGAAGTCCAATCCATCTGCACCCTAGTTCAGCAATATTAATATCTTAGGAAACAACTCAAAAAAAAAAGGAATTAAACACAAATTAATTTTCCTCTTTACAGGGCAGCCTTGTGATATCTAAGCTTTTTTTTTTCTCACGGAAAAGGAGTAAATAAATTTTTTTTTTTAAAGGAAAATGATTAAACAATTGTTTCAGCCTGGTAAGCTCTCCTGCTCCCTTTTCCCTAAATGATCAGCCTGATGCCATTGTTACTAAAACATTTAGGAATTCTTGAGACAGTTTTCCTTTCCCCGATACACCACCACCTTGTTCATCATGCACATAGCTGAGCCAAATTTCAATTAAAGCAAGGTCATACTTGCCCAAATCAGAAAAGTGCTGCTCAAAGATCTAAAGGCCTGGATGTAATCTCTCAAAAACAAGCCAGTCAAAACAGAAGAGTGGAAGGGGCCTTTTCCTATTTTCCTTACATGAAGTTGGGCTTTCAGCTGAAACTGCAGACCAATTTTCATGCTTAAAACTAGGGATAAGGTCATGGAATCTGCAGCTTCCTCATTCTTGCCATTCCAATAATACATATGATAAAGCAACACAACTTTCACAAACAGCACATTGTAAATACTGCCTAATTATATCAATGAAGACCTTGCTAATGGGAAAGTTGTACAAAATGTATTTACTGAAATTCTACACAAGGGTTTAAGTCGGTTCAGAGAAGCAAAAATATCTTACCAAGGAAATGGGACTCTCTGAAGAGACAAATTATTTTTTATTTTAACTTTGAAGGAAACTATTTTCAGCAGATTAGAGGTGTGGTAATGGGTGCAATTGCCACTTGAGTGCATGTAAAATTGGTTGACTCGTTTTTAAAAATTGTGAAAATGTACCTTCATTTTTTTGATATTTTTTAATTAACAGGTGACTATCATGGCTGAACAGGATTTCAATATTTAGAACACACACATTTTTAAAACTTAGTTTGAATTATTCCTTTGAATGTTAGATCTTGGGCATTTAAATGTATAAAGAATGTAACCGAAAAACAGGATTAATCTCAGATCTAGTAAGGAAAACCTTTTTCAAATAATTTGAATTTTACTAGTCAACCAGTGCTTTTAGATAATATAACAGCTGATATAATACAAGGTAGATGTATATAGGATGTGGATAATTCAGTAATTAACAGAACAGGAAGACCTATCGGTTTCTACATATCTATGCTTCTCAGCTAGCCTCCCGGTATTAAGGAGCTTAAAAAAACATTAAAAAACACCAATATATATTTTATTTGTATGCCTTGCATACACAGCAACCTCTGATCCTGTCTTAATGAAAATACTGCACATTTGTAAGTCAGATGGTACACAATTCATTTGCTCTGGGGACCTTTACCTAGAATGCAACATTAACGGGACTTGCTGGAGAGAGATTTCTCCAAGAGGTTGCCTCTCCTCTTGAATAAATTTCCAATACAGGTTGAACAGAGCCCCTTGTTAACCCTTTTTAAGCGTAGCTTGGATGACTGGATGGAAAACTGCAAATTCACTCCATGGGTGTCACTCTTGGATAGGGCAGTTGGTGCTGATTTAGACCTGCTTATAACAGACCACATCTCTAGGCCTTTAAGGGAAGAGTGGTTCAACTTGGCTAGGCTTGTAAGGGTCCTACGGCCATTAGCCTAGTAAATTCCTATGAACCCGTGAAGAATTTAACAGCTTAACTTGGCCTGTATCCTAATTTTGTATTAAAAAACATGCAAATATTAAAACATTGTTGAACAGGTACATACTGATGCTATATCTAAATCAAGCTCTAAATGTGATTACTGTGCACAGTGCAGTTACATTTATGAATGAACCAGTGTCACAGTATAACTACAATGAGAGAATACATAAAGGGACATCATCCAGAGCTTATCTGAAACAATCTAGTGTTATGTTGTGATTTATCGGGCAACTGTTTAGTAAAAGATTTATTTTGATTCATATTTATTTTTACCTCCGATTTTCACCATTTGTAAAAGGAAAGGAATAGCTTGTAGATAGCAATGTTCCTCATGTCAAAAGCTGGATAATTTGCTTACTACTATTAGTAGCAATCTAGACTTGCTGATGATTGTAGTTGTACAATTGGTAGAACTTGGAAAGCTGTTATGCATAATATAGTCTGGACTGATGAGATAAATAATATTAGGCAAAGTGCAAATATAACACATTTAGGAAAGGAAGTGTCCACTGTCATTAAAAATGACTCCGCCCCTATTAAGCATGATAATACAGATGACAGCTTTGGAATTCGGGGTACAAGTATACAGCAATCTGAAGGTACAGAGATTGTAGAAGAAAATAAAGGAAGATGTTCACAAAAAATAAGAAAAATAAAAATAAATTACTATTTATAATGCAGAGAGAGTATATATACAAAAAAGGGCACTACTTTAACGCGCATATTACCAGAACAATGTTCTATCAGAAAAAGTACAGTTGTGCAAGTTGAACTTACCATAACAGTAGATATTTGAATGATCACTGCTGCAGTAGCATTAGTTGTATGGATTATATCTTGTAAAAGATGCGACAGCCAGCTAGCTTCCAAAGTTTCAGGGCACATTCCACATGCCGAAACTGTCAAGCATCTTGAGCTGAGCAGAGTAAAAGTTTGGTTGCAAAACACTTCAGAGCTTTCTTGGCAGCAGAGGGAGGGCAACTGAGCCCTGAAAGAACAAGGCCATGAATAACAAAAATAAATGTCCACACACAACAAAAACAAGGGGGATGGAGGGACAGAGTGGCTACTGCAGCAATGATCATTCTAACATTGACTGTTATGGTAAGTTGAACTTACACAACTGTACTATGTTCTTCATATTAATCACTGCTACAGTAGCCTTAGCAATATGGGTAGATCACCATAACACACTATATTTGGGAAGTGAAAGGAGTAGGGTCCAGGAGCCCCTGGAGACTGGTCCTAGCAGAGCAGGACCTAGACCTAGAGAAGGAATCCAGCTTATAGTGCTTTATAAATGCATGTACAGAGGACCAAGTAGCAGCTTCTAGAGTACTTCTAGCATCTAACTCTTTCCAAAAAGCCATAGAAGAAGCCAATGTCCTTGTAGAATGAACCTTGACCTTGCCTGTAATAGATTTGTCATGGTGAGCATAATAAACATTAACAGCCTTAGACAACCATTTGGAAATGGTCTCCTTTGTCACAGGTTCTCCCTTTTTCTTACCTTCACAAGAAATTAATTGATCTAATGATCCAAAAGATTTAATTATGTTAAGATAGTACCAGAGTTCACACAAACTAAAAATCTGGAACCAAAATGAAGCCAAAGAACAGTGTTTAGTGCACTGAGAAACTTTATTCAATGCTTTCATCCTCAGACTTCTTCAGAATACAAATAATCACTCTCAATTTGGTTAAATATATAAGAATAGCCAATTAAAACAAAAAAACAATTAAAACATGAAATCAATCAATATAAAAAACAATTAAAACATGAAACCAATCCATAACAAAAACAAATTAAAACATGAAACCAATTATATTAATTCAAGGTAAAACAATAACTTTTGAAGATTTATCTGTTTACATATAATCTGCGATAAAAAAAAAAAAAAAAAAAAACGTTTGTTTACTACATCACTCAACCCTGGCTTTTTATCTGAACTTAATTTTATTTGCCACAAAGCCTCTGCTCCAAATAATTCTTGAAATCCTCACCCCTGAAATCTTGTTCCAGGACTGAAAAAAAGAAACATCTTATAACCTTGACACTGCTGGGTATGTTTAAATAAGGCATTGCTACTGTCTTTCTTTTTTGATACTAAACAAGTTTTCCCTTACCCTTTTCATTTAAAGCTCTTGTTGTCATGCCTATATAAAAGGCCTTATGGCCAGTACACACACCTATATAAACCACCCCCCTACTTTTGCAACAAAAATGTCCTGGGACTCAGTGTAGGATAACTGACAAATATACATATGGTCCTTCCAAAATAAATCTACAAATATTACATTCACACCTATACATACCGTTGGGTTTGTTGGTATAAAGGAAATCCAACCTATACCAAGTTCTATCTTTCTCTAACAAAAATTACAAATTATAAGTTTTGTATACAAAATGGGGGTGGGATCCCACAATCTTGTACAATTCCTGACTATCCTCCAATATTTTCCAATTATTCTGTATAATCTCCCATGTGGACCCACTTTCAAGGGTCATCTCAACTGCAAAATTGTGGTCCTTTCTGGAATTCTGAAAAGGAACATTCAATATAGGAGGATAATAATTTGACCTTTTACCAAGGACCAATTCGGCTAGTTGCCTTAAAACCTTTTCTTCATGTCCCCTATTCTTAAATAATGCTATTACAAAATCAAATTCTTCCAGGAGTTGATTGTCTTCACTTGTCATGCGACTAGCCCTTATCAATTGCCCTTTGGGTATATTGTTCTTTATAAATCGAGGATTTTGACTATTATAATGTCAGGAGCGGTTAGTGAAGGTGATCTTTCTATGCATGCTACTTGCAAAGCTATGTGTTAAGGTGTTCCACTCTACACATACATCCAAAAAGTTAACCTTCATCCCAACATCCCCTATTACAAACTTTAAAAAAATCAGAACGTTGATTCAAAATGTTCAGAAAATTATTAGCTTTCATCTTGTCACCTTCCATAATAAAAGAAAAATGATTAAATATTTTCTAATAAAAAACTTGAAACTATCATAACTGAATTTAAAACTGTATGTTCCCACCATCCCATTACTGCATTCGCAAAAGATGGGGCTGCTGGTGACCCCATGGTGATCCCTTTTATTTGCTTGTAAATTTTTTTTATTAAATAAAACAAATATTTAAAAAGATTTCTATCGATTCACAATAGAAGTTAATTTTAGTACTGGGAAATGTCAGAATAGTTCCCAAAACAATCTCACAATCGATTCCATAAGTTATGGGTAATAGATGTAAATAAGGACACATCAACAGTAAACATAAGATGCGTCTCTGAATCAAACTCAAAACTATTAATAAAATCTCATGTTTTGTCCAAAAGTCCCATGAATCCCTTAAATAAGAATCTAACTTTCTAACCAAGGGATTTAATACAGAATCAACTACCAATGAAATCCTCTTAGTAATGTAATTTGGTGAGGAAACAATTGGTCGAAATGGCGGATTACTGACACACCTGTGGACTTTCGGAAATCCAAAAAGGGTCCCTTATCTTTGGTCTTTCTACATTACAAAAAAAATACATTACTTGATCCAAACTGCCATTCATTAAACTTTTAAACAAGAATGAATCAACTGCTTTAAAACACTTCTGTACCTCTGTAAAATTAACTAATTTATATTCATAATTATTAAGCATGATCTCCATTTTCTCAACATAACACTTTTGGTCCATCAAAACCAATGTACCCCCTTTGTCACTCATTACTCTAATATTTTTGTTATCTCAGAGTTCCCTTAGGGCCTTCCTTTCCTCATTGGTTAGATTACAATATTTCCTATTTTTCTTATATGCCAACAAATCCTACATATCTCTCTCACATATCATTTCAAACACTTTAATGTTATGTAATAGTAAGGATTATAACATGGTTTAACACATAGGCTTAGGCATTTTTACATCTTTTAAAACAATTTAAATTTAGCTTTCTAATATACTTCTTAAGGTCCAATAAAGTGTTTGTAATACTAACTCTCTTGGTTGGGACAAAATTCAATCCCAGTTTTATCACTCTCATGTATGAATTCCAAAACAAAACTAAACAAGTTAATGATGTTATAGTTTTCAGTTAAATACCCAATTGCCGGTCGATTAATCAGACATTGTTCGCCCCTTCCTCTTGGTTGCTTTTGTTCTCTGTGACTTGCTGTCACTAAAAAAATTCAGTTGAGCCCCTGTGTCTGTAGAAGTAATAGTTTGTAAGCTTTTAGATGGTTCAGCTCCACTATATGGCATGGGTACATCTCCATTCAGGATATCCCGTACTGAAGTACTATTCACATCAGCACAAGGGTTGCGATTGGAATTATTAACAACTTCCAGTTGGTATTTCTTAATCTCATTAATTTTAAAATTAAAAGTTTTTGTGCTGCTACACTGACATTTATTTCTCATGTTTTTCCTGGCATCAGAATCAAACAGTGTATGTGGTGTCATTTTCACATGCAGTCATATCTCTAACTTGCGGTTTTTATGATTAATAACGAAGTTCTCATGTCATTCAACTTCATCCAACATTAATGCATATTCGAAACATTCTCCAAATTTACTATGAAAATCACTCTGCAAATGATAAACTCCAAGGATCTCTTCCCTTATACTGGTCATAATTTTAAGATCGTTACCCACTAATAACTTCAGAAAATTAATGCCAGCGGTGTTAAAAAAAAAAAAAAAAAAAAAAAACTCTTTCAGTGTAAGGAAAAAGATATCGTTAACATCCATCCCACCGGGGCATTTAAAAAACCTTAGTCCCTTGGAAACTATTTGTAGTTCTATAGAATGCTGAAAATACTTTTTTTCCAAGTCTAAACTTTTATATTTCTTTAGCAATCTACACAATTATGTGCAGCATTCTTTCTAGGTATTTACAGGTCTCCTGGATATAGAAAAAAGGATTGGAGCAACTGTTTAACATGGAGGCAACATTGGCATACATTTTAACAGTCTTGTTGTGAGAACCATAATTACGGTTATCTTGTTTATTGATATTATTCATGTTGTATTCCACCAAAGTCTCAGTATCCTCTTCTGAAATGGGACACTAAATTAATACCTACACGTTCTTGGACCAAAAGATGTAAATTTCTCTATCTACCATGGATTTAACAATGGCATTAGTCCATGTTTGGCGCTACCTGGTGTAGAGTACAGGCTGACATACAACAAAGCATCTCCTTTGGCTTCAGCCATGGTTAAAATGGATAATGGGCACCAATAAAATAAACAAAATCCATTTGAAACCAGTCTCAACTCAAAAGACTACTCAAACTAATAAACTGGAACCAAAATGAAGCCAAAGAACAGTGTTTAGCATACTGATAAACTTTATTCAACGCTTTTGTCCGCAGACTTCTTCAGAACACAAATGATCACAAGCAATTTCTTTAAATAGATAAGAATGACCAATTAAAACATTAAACCAATCAATTATACTAATTCAAGGTAAAACAATAACTTTAGAACATTTGTTTACAAATAATCTGCAATTTTTGTAAAAATATTTAATGTTTACTACATCATTCAGCCCATTTTTTTTAATCTGAATTTAATTTTGTTATAAGGACACACTCTGCTCCAAATAATTCTTAAAATCCCCACCCCTCAAATCTGTCAAGCATTGTTCAAGGACTGAAAAAAGAAGCTTCTTATATGACACTGCTGGGTATGTTTAAATAAGCCATTTCTACTGCCCTTTTTGATATACAGAAGTGCTCCCTTACCCTTTCTTTTAAAGCTCTTGTTGTCATGCCTATATAAAAGACCATACAGCCAGTACAATGAAACACACACACCACACCAGGATAAAGTATGAATGCTTTACTGATGCATCCAGTACCTCGGCTTATGGCTTCAAGGAATACATTTTTTTACATCAGGCAGACATCTTTTATATGTTGTGACATCAAATTAATTAGTTCATTAATTCCAATTAAACATTTAAAATCAATTATAAAATACATTTTTTTAACTGGTTATCAAAAAATGGCAATGCCGCAAGTACCATATAAAAGCTGTTTCATGCCGCCAAAATTGTCGACCAGTGTTTCCGTATTTGAAAATGTTTTATGCAAGCATGTTGAGAGAGAAAACGATGTATTTATGAAAAACTTTAGGGAATTTAATTTAACTAAAAGTCAATGGGATGCCTTGCAGCAGCTGAGACATAAGAATGATAATTACATTTTCACACAGGCGGACAAAGGTGTAAAACTGGCTGGTTACGAATAAGACACAATATAATGGGATGGCTTACGCATTGCTGGAAGATAGCACAGTACATGTAAAACTCACACACAACCCTGTCACAGGATTCAATAGTGCACTACTTGAAATATTAGAGGTGGGAAGATTGGGCTTTTTGAGCTCTACAGATGTTAATAAGCTTTACATCAGACACCCCAGACACACGATTAAGGTGATACCCAAGTTGCATAAAAAAACACTGAAAACCCACCAGGTAGACCGATAGTGTCGGGGAAAGGGGCCTCCCTGCAGAATGTAGGAATATTTTTAGATTTTCATTTGAAGTGTCATTTGAGTAAAGTTACTTCCCATATCAAGAATGGGAAAATGTTGGCCGGCATGATAGGGGGCATGAAGTGGTACCATGAATTTTATTGGGCCAGCACTGATGTAAAATCACTGTATACGAATATAACACACGAGTGGGGATTAAATGCAGTAAAAAATATGTTAGGGGAAGGCCCGTCAACCAATTTCCTGATTAATTTGTTAGAGTTTTCCTTAACTCATATCTGTTTTGTGTTTAATAACAATTTTGTCTTGCAGATGGAAGGGATAGCGATGTGGGCATCTTATGCCCCTGTCTATGCAATTTTGTTCATGGATTACTTCGAGAAAGTTAAGGTGTATAACAGAATTTTACAAAAGCAAGGTACTGATGTTCAAAAGATACACAGACAACCTTATTTTCATCTGCAGGGGTGAGATGGAAGAGTTTGGTGATTTTATACAAACATTGCAGGATAACCAATTTGGACTTGGCTTCACCTTTAATACCAGCAGGATTGCCATACAATATTTGGATCTATAATACTTTGTGGATGAGAACTTTACAGTGGTATTCAAACCTTATGTTAAGGATACAGCAGTCGATTTTTTGACTGCTGTCAGCATGCATGCCCCCCATTTATTGGCATCATTGCCGTATGGAGAGTATTTGCGAATTGCAAATAATACTTCAAAGAAAGAGGAGTTAGCATTTGAATTTAGCAAGGTTAGGAACAAATATGCAAGGAAGGGATATCAAGAGGATGTCTTGGCCATAGCGGAAAATAGACTTAAAAGGAAGTTGGGGCTAACACACAATCAAGTAATTGGAGAAGATAAGATCAACAGAGGGATGGTATATCTCAGGGAAAAGGATACAGCACAGGAATCTCTATTTTTTGGTCAACAAATACTACCCATTTTCAGATACTTTGAGAGGTTTGGTAAACAGGTTTTTGCCCATCATCCTTAGTGATGAAAAATTTGGGAGGATTTTTCCAGACAGGGTAACTTTTGCTTACACTAGATCAAAATATTTGAAAGAGTTGTTATCAATAGGTACATTGCAAAATAAATATGGTAGGAAGGGAAGTTTTCCCTGTGGGAAATGTATTATATGTAAGAAAATTAAAAACTTGGATGGGGTCAGTATTAATCGTAAAACATACAAAGTCAGGGATATGTATAACTGCGAATCGGGGGGGGGGAGTAGTATATATCACAGGATGTGATTACAATGGTACATAGGTCAAACAAAAAGAGCTGTGAAGAAGAGAGATATTAGAAGATGCAGGATAGAAAGTCCTGTGGCGGAATTTTATTCGATCCCATGGGGGCTCAGATAAGTCCTTCTTTAGTGTGTTGGCCAAACCAAAACAGCAGAAAGGGGATGAGTTGGTCGGTAATGTAACGCTGTTGGAGACCAAAAGCATTATTCATTTTAAGACTCTATATCCCAAGGGGTTAAATATGGAATTGGATTTAAATGTCCATAATTATTGAGACAGTTTATCACATACAGCTGTTCAGATATAATGTGTAAAGTAGGGTAAGGGAAGCATTATGCTATAGATTGCAGTTCCAGCATTGAGGTTCATTCTGGGCCAGCCCACAGTGTATTTCATTTATTCATAGTTTACATATTTATAGCTTATATATTTATTCATATATAGAGTTTGTTCTAATGAAACTTGTATATTTTTGAAATTTTACTTTTATACAGCATGTTTATTATTATGTACATGGGATTCATCCAGGGTATCGGTTAAAAATGAATTGATATTAAATGAAAAGTATGAATTCAGTAGAAAAATGTGTATATATTAAGGAGTATATCACGGACACTTTAATGGATGTTTTGAAATGCATTTTATAATTGATTTTAAATGTTTAATTGGAATTAATGAACTAATTAATTGATGTTACAACATATAAAAGATGGCTGCTTGATGTAAAAAAAATGTATTCCTTGAAGGCATAAGCTGAGGTACTGGATACATCAGTAAAGCATTCGTACTTTATCCTGGTGTGATGTGTGTGTTTCATAGTACTACGGAAGCTGACGTTTGTTTTTTCATACAGCCAGTACACACACCTATATACACCACTCCCTACTTTTGCAACAAAAATGTCCTGGAACTCTAATAGTGTAGGATAACTAATGTAAATATACATGTGGTCCTTCCAAAATAAATCTACAAATATTAAAACATCCACACCTATACATAGCGTTGGGTTTGTTGATATACAGGAAATCCAACCTATACCAAGTACCATCTTTCTGTAACAAAATTTCAAATTATTTTACATTATAACAGTCAACATCCTCGATTTATAAAGAGCAATATACCCAAAGGGAAGGTGATACGGGCTAGTTGCATGACAAGTGAAGACAATCAACTCATGGAAGAATATGGATTTATAACAGCGTTAATAGGGGATATGAAGAAAAAGTTTTAAGGTAACTAGCCAAATTAGTCCTTGGTAAAAGGTCAAATTATTATCTTCCTATATTGAATGTTCCTTTTCAGAATTCCAAAAGGGACCCTGATGAGGTAGCTGGGTTATTTTGTAGTCTAGAGATGAGCCTTGATAGTGGGCTCGTACAGATTATACAGAATAACTGGAAAATACAGGAGGGTAATCAAGAATTGTACAAGACTGTGGGATCTCACCCCCCATTTTGTATACAAAAAATTATAAATTTGAAATTGTTACGGAAAGATAGTACTAGGTATAGGTCAGATTTCCTTTAAACCAACAAATCTTGTACAGGAATGGATGTTGTAATTTATGTAGAAATCTGATACGCATCTTTTTTAAGTTTAATGCAACCAGGAAACATGACAGATGAAGAGACAAGCAAAAGATTGTGAAGGGACATCATTTTCATCACAAATACATTTATGAGAGAGCCAAAACTGGTCTCCAAGTGTTTTCTTTTTCAGGGATTAGGAACATCCTCAAACAAAACCCCTTCCTCACATGGGAAGGAGTAACTGGTCTATCACTCCTGGGGACAGCATGCAATGAAGAATAGGTGAAAACAGTCTGATTTGCAGGATGAGGCATGACCGCCTGGAATGGAGGAATTTCCTCCCAGTGCCATCTGTAACCATGATGAATGATTTTCAGAACCCATTTGTCTGAAATGATCTGTTGTTAAAGAGAAAAAAAGAGATTCAGACTTTCTGGAGGAGAAAGAGGGCCAGAATGGGAGGGGAGGGCACTCAGCTCTACTTGTCAATAAGGAGAAATTAATTATAGGCACTAAGCCTATAATTGCAAAGTACCTTGCAAAGGTATGGGAAAACAGCTCTTAAACTTTACATAAAAGCACCTAAACAGGCATGTCAAAGGGTCAGCTTCTGGTGATTTCTCCTGTCCACCTGGTGAATCTGGGCATACTGGGGGCAATGCGACAATTGCCTCATGTACACAGACAATCTTCTCCTTCTATCAACCCAACACTACAACCTGCGAGAGATGCACTTACATAGCCAAACTGAAAGCAAAGCTCTCTCTGGCCAAGATTGTGCTAGACAGTCAAGAGGAGAAGGTTAACACCTGCATCACACCAAGTAACTCATAGCCCTTCAAAACCCACACCATCAACACCCACACATAGCAACACTAAACCCACATATGCGGAGGCCCTTAACATTAACCTGCCCAAGCAACAAGGACCTCCGAAGCATAAACAAACACCAGTCACAACCAAAGTGACACATAGCTCACAATACCAGTGTGCCACCCAACAACAGCCCCTAAGGCAAGACAATGTACCCAACACTTTAGTCATAGGTGACTCTATAGCCAGGCACACTGCTTATCCGGTGCCAGGATCCGCCACATTACGCATGCACTCAATTCACTCCACAAGTACAAATAAGACTCTGTCATTGTCCATGCTGGAGTTAATGACTTGAGACGTACCACCCTGGACTACATGAAAAGAGATATGGAAGAGCTCTTGGATCATGTGACTCAGGCAGGTATGACCCTAGCCCTGAGTAGCATCCTGCCTTCGCCCAGAATGATACCACAGTATAAGGACAAAATGATTGACTTCAACAATTGGCTAAGCTTCTGGTGTCATTCTGCCTGGGAAGACATGATCGACAAACCACGATGCTTTGCCAGAGATGGTCTGCACCTGTCACCCCAGGGATTCAGGTTACTGGCTAAAGCTCTTGCCAACCCTATAGTGCCTTTTTTAGGCAAGGTTCAAAGGATAAAACCACCACCGTAACAGATAGAAGCAGGCAAAATCTGAAGGTACTGCTACTCAATGCTAGAAGTCTAAACCTCAAAATGCACTCTCTCGAGGCACTCTTAAAAATGGAGAACATCGATATCTGTGCAGTAACTGAGACCTGGTTCTAGGATCCAGAGAGCACCCCTGCAATACCAGGCTACAATTCTTACCACACTTTTCGGCCACAAAACCAGGACCGAAACACTAAAGGTGGAGGAGTGTCCATATTCACCTAGGATATTCACACCTCTAGGCTAGTTGCCCAACACAATGCATCTGAAATTCTCCAGGTGCAACTAACACTAGGTAAAGACTGCAATCCAAATTGTAGCTTGCTACAGATCCCCAACCATGCCCCAAGATTCTCACTACACCTTTCTAAACATACTGGAAAATATTAAGATACAACCAAACACCCTAATACTGGGTGATTTCAACTACCCTGCCATTAATTGGGAAAACTACTCAGGTACCAACTCCTTTTCCCAACGGTTCTTGGAATTTATAAATTTCAACGCCCTGGATCAACTAATCCATTGTCCCACCTGGTGCTCCAATATCCTAGACCTGGTCATTACCAACATGGGAGATAGATGCTCCACACCAGTGGTTACCCCCGCATTGGTCAGGTCTGACCATAAGCAAATCACCCTTAACATCCACATCCCACCCCTACCCCTCAGTAAGGAAACCTCCTTAAAAAACTTATCCAAAGCCAACTTCAAGCTACTGAAGTCAGAAGTGAGGAAACTTCACAACACCCACACAGACGGGATCTGGAAGTTTGACTGCAAAATCCTACACTAAGGCACTGTACGAGCACATCCACTCGTGCATAAATTGTGCCATCCCAAATAGAACCAAGATGCTCTTCTCCAAAAAAAAAGGAAGCCAATCTGGTGGTCCCCCTGCTATAAACAAACTACACAACAGAAGGAAGAAACTGTTGCAAAAAAGAGGAAAATCCCAGGATGCAAAAAACTCCCTCACCAGCCTCAGTAAGAAGCTGAGATCCCTCATAAAATCCTCAAAAGCTAGTTACGAAAATAAAATTGCCAAAGATTCCAAAGACAACCACAAGGCATTCTATAGTTATGTCAAGAATCTAAATGGCAATGCCAAGATCTGCTCTGAGTTACAACAGAATGGCATTAAATATACTGATCCCAAGGATATTGCCAATATCCTGGCAGATCGATTTAGTGCCAACTTCACCCCACTCTCGCCCCCTAAAGGGCCCATCTCAATAGCAAAAGATTGCCAAATTCCGATAATCATGGCCACACAGGTAGAAACCGCACTCTCCAAAGCTAAGAATACAGCATCCATGGGACCAGATGACATCCAAGGCTGTGTACTACATGAACTACAAAATTAACTGGCACCTCACCTAAGTGTCATGTTTAATCATAGCCTCACCTCAGGCTTCGCACCCACTGAGTGGCGCACAGCTACAGTTATCCCGTTCCACAAGGGAGGATCCACCTTGGATCCCGGGAACTACTGTCCCATCAGTCTGACAAGCCTGATTTGCAAGGCATGGAATGCATTATCATGGAACTTATAAACAAAGACATTGGCAACCTTCAGACATGGGACCCCACCCAGTTTGGGTTTGTGAAGGGCCGATCTTGACTCCTCAATCTGATTGATCAACTTCTAAGCTGGGCATCGAGG
>NC_056745.1:765848476-765923389 GCF_019279795.1 Protopterus annectens | reverse complement strand
TTTCAGCATTATGGTGATCGCCCTTACTGGTTCCGGCAAGTGGTTTTCGCAGATACTTCTTTCGTCTAAAAGATGAACGAGCATGCGATAGTAAACCTTCATATATATATATATATATATATATATATATATATATATATATATATATATACACACACACACACACGTGTGTAAATATATATACACACACACACACAGATATATATAAAAACAGTAAAGCACTTTTAAACACTTGCCCCATAACTTTAAAATACTTTTAAACTCTCAGAAATGAGTTGCTCCATTTAAAAGTCAGTCAGTCTTGACAATTAAAGCACAGCACTCCTAGCTTTAAAATAACTTTACTGAAGCAGAAAGTAATAAAGCAGAAGTAAAACGTACAGAAATGTTAGTTTTTCTCCCCTCAAGGGAACTTATCTGCCGAGCTAAGGAAAGCATAACCCAAATGTCGATCCTCAAAAGCTTCAGATGAGTGTACCCGTCCACTAGAGAGTCTGTGTTATGAGAGTCAGCCACAAGGTTTTATTCTCAAGGGGTATAAAAGGTCTGCAGAGTCACCCAGTACTGAACAGCCATACTCCAAGTTTGAACAGCGAGTCTGCACAAGAGGTAGGTCCAAGTCCCCCCCCTTGCTCGTTGATGTATCTCTTCACTGTGATATTGTCTATAAACATTTTGAGATGCCCTGGGAGAAGCAGAGTATGGAAGGCTTGAAGAGCAAGAAGGAGAGCTCTCAACTCCTTGATGCTGATATGGTTTGCCCCTGAGAGAGACCAAAGGCCCTGAACATTTAAAGGGCCAAAAGAACTGCCTGCCCCATGTCTGAGGCATCTGAAAAAAGTTCTTGCGAGGGGACTGGGGCTGAAAAGATAGCCCTAGGTTGAGATGCAGCTGATGAATCCACTACTGAAGCTCTAGCTTGAGGCATGGAAGAGGAGGGATTAGAAAGTCCAATGGATAAGTGTGTTGAAGCCATACTGCTGTTGGGAACCACTGTAGATTTCTCAAATGAAGCTGAGCTAGAGGAAGCATAGGAATGGTGGAAGCCATGTACCTGACCACCCTTAGAAACTCTCTAGCCATAACAAAGACCGAGGAAGAAGGGACTGAAAAAAAGCAATCAAAGTGAAAGCCTTCGGGGGGGGGGGGGCAGGAATGTCAATAGCAATGGTCTGTAGTCTGCACCCAAGACAAATATGATCAATTTCTGACTTCTGGAAATGTACTGTAAAACCCTAGGTTTTGCAAGTGGTAAATAGCATAATGCAGGTGCTGAAGTATCGTCTCTGGAAAGGAAGCTTGAATGAGCAGGTTATCCAGGTAAGGAAAAATCTGTATCCCCCTGATCCTGCCAAAAGCAATCATAGCGACGAGGCATTTCGTGAAGGGCCTTGGGGCAGTAGAGAGGCCAAAGGGCAGAGCAGAGAACTGAACGTGCTAAAGGTTTCCTCAAACAAGGATGAATAGGATTGTGAGGATAGGCATCCTTGAGATCCAGAAAGACTAGGAAAGCCTGAGGTAGAAGAAGAAACAGAATCTAAAGGGATAGCATTCGAAAGGAAGGAACCTTCAAGAAAAGTTTTGACCAGTGAAAGATCCAGAATGGGCCTCCAGGTGCCTTCTTTCCTGGGAAAGGAAACATTCCTGAATAAAACCCCTTGCCCCTTTGTGGAGCAAAAACTGTTTGGATAGTACCCTTGAGATAAGACTCTCAAGTATAGCCAAAAAAAAGAGGAGCTGTTCCTGAGGAGGTTGAGGAATACACAAAAAAGGAGGACGGGATTTCAATAACAAGTAATACCCCTGACAAATGATGGAGAGAACCCAAGAATCCCAAGTGATTCTTAACCAACTGTGAAGAGATGAGGAAAGAAATAAAGGAAAAACTGACTTAGTAGGGAGGGAAGAAGTTAGTCAGACAGAAACTGGCTTGTCTGGAAAAGGAGGCTTCTGAATTGTAAAGTTTGAGTAGATTTAGCAAGAGGAACCCTTTTTACCTTTAGGAGGAAAGCGAGATCATCTACGTACAAAGGCAGGCTTGGAAGGATAATTCCTCTATAATGTGGAAAAAGGAGAAACAAAAATGTTTAAATTCCTGCAAGGCCTTACTTTCTCCTGCAAAGATTTAAAAAGTTCAGCAGCTGCAGAACCAGAGAGATTTTTTGTCAAGAGGAGCATCCATCAATTTAGCCTTAATATCATCATAGGTGGTTACTGGGCTATTGGCCCTGGGGCCCTTACAAGCCTAGCCAAGAGTTTATCCCCAAAAAAGAACCCTCAGTCAGCACCTAATATTTAAAAAAAAATAAAAAAAAGTAGAAAACATCTTTTTTGTTTGTTGACAGCACAGATCTAGCATTATGATAAGTACATAAATGAAAGTTAAGTACTTACCATAACACTAAATTCGTATTGTCTTGTTCTGTTCAGCTCAACAGTTGGGTTAATCGGATCCGACCTTGGCACTTTTTTCAAAAGCTTCGATCCTGGGCTCTGACTCCTCCCTACCCATACTTACACTCATCCTCAGATTACTTCAGCCTGAGTTTGCTTGCTTGTAGCTAACACTACATATATTTAGCACAACACAGAACTTGCAACCTATAACTGAATAACAAAAGACAGAAGTAACAGCAGCTGGCTGTCCAAAAATAAAAGATGCCTGGTCAGGTCCAACTGATCAAACAGGAAACAGAAAAGTGATCATTTAGGATGGGGGATGGAGGGAGAGAATGTTGAGCTGGACAGATCAAGACAATATGGAACTTGCATTATGTAAGTACATAACCTTCATATCCGATGTTATCTTTTTCAACCAATTCAACAGTTGAGACAGATTCCCATGCTACCAAAAATCCCAGGTGGTCTCATGGAAGAATATTCCCAAGTATAGTGGAGTTGAAGGATGTATGAGATGTAGATTGTACATCCAATCTGTAATGCAACACAAAGGTCTGAATTGTAGACCAAGCAGCTGTAGCACAAATCTCATCAATGGGAACTCAAGTGAAGAAGGCCACAGAGGTAGCAACAGCTCTAGCTGAATGAGCCTTTGGTTTGCCAGGTAACATTAACCCCATTTTGTGATGTACAAAGGAAATACAGTTGAAGAGCCACCTAGACAATATCACTTTAAAAACTCCTTGATCCAATTTAGTCTTTAAAAAGGAAAAGAAAAAGCTGGCCTGACTTTTTCATATCCTTTGTGCAATGTAAATAAAACTTGAATTGATGATTAACATCCATCAAATGTAGTATATATCCCCCTTTGTTTGAAAAAAAACTTTGGAAAGATCAGGCTAAGGTTGGAGGCGAAGCCAAGAATAATATCTTAACAAAGAGGTAAAGGCATCAGCTCTAGAAGAAGCATTAGCTGCATCTTCACTACATTTAATAGAATGACATGGCACTTACGAGGATTCCAACAGAGAGGGCCAAAGCCTTCCCCTCAGAATCAGGAAGGTCAGAAATACCTGAAAAGCCTGAGAGAATAGCTACAACATATCTGGTCATATTGGTTCTGGTAGTTAATAGCTCAAAAGGCTAAAGTAGCAGCAGTGTACACCTTCTTGCCCAGCCTTTTCATGGCTCTACTGTCCTTGTCAGAAGGAAGTAATTTAGTGGAAGGCAACAGTTTGGAAGGTTGGTCTGAAGAAACCAAAACAGAGGGGATCAGCAGAAGGACATTTGTAAAGAAACAATCATCAGGCCAGTTATAAAACCTTTCAGTTATTTTAGGAGTTGGGGCTGTGAATCAGCAGCCTGAGTAGCTGATGAAAAAGTGTCCAACAAGGCAGCAAGGACAGGAGGGACCGCAGAATACCTCTTCTGAACATCAGAAACCTGGGTACTGTCCTATTTAAAAAATTCCATCACTCGAGACAGTATATCCTCACAGGAAAGTTCTTCAAAGGGAAAATCTGAACTAATATAGCCATCTTCTTTAGAACCATATTCTAATGGAGAAGCTATCTGAGAGGTATAGGCTAGAGGCTCTTCTTCAGAGTCCAAATCAGAAGATTCCTCCTCTCTAGGCCTCTTAAGAGTAGAATGGGTGGGCAGGAAGAGAAACTCCCGGGGGGGGGGGGGTTCAAGGCCATGCTTGTATTTAACCACTGTGTGAAATCCTGTTGCTCATGCTGAGGATCCTTAGCAGCAGGAAAATATATTTTATTTTCAGCTTTTTTTTTTAAAGGGACAATAGCCCTAAAGATCTTGGGGAGGTTCAGACCCTTGCCGACAATCAACATGGTAAGAATCTTCTCCCTAACAAATTCTGTGGGATGCCCCTTGGTCCCTCGGATATGATCAGCCATGGTTCCCCCCTCAATATCTTTAACAGACATCTGCAGAGCCTCATAGTATGTGTGAGAAACTGAATCCATGCTGGCATCTGAACCTGTAATGGCACAGAAATCAGACCAAATGTTTGGATGATCCAACGGGCTTTCACCAGCCTCGATAGACATATGGGGGAGGTGGTACAGCAGCTGAACCCTACCTAAATGTTTGGGTCATCTTAGGAGGTGGCTGATCCTCAAGCAGGACAATTCTGCCATTTGAAGCTTGTGCCAACAACTTAAGACATTAATTCTCAAGATAAAGAGGAGAGATGACTACAGAAAGTCTTAAGGACTCACACTTAAATAAGACATGACACACCCAAACAAAACAAATGTTGCTCATGATGGTCCTTATGGGGAATCCATCTCCCACACTGACATTTTCCCTTTCTGAATGACTTGTAACCCTCACAACAAAATTAAAGAAACCAAAGATAAGAAAAACCCCTGTGGGGTACTTATCTGAAATGGCTTGGTAACCAGCAGACAAACCAGCATTCAGACCAACAATCGAAGATGACCTTCAGACTTGCTGCAAAGTTCTGAGATATGCACATCCATACATCACCTGTATGTCCTATGCCATAAGCAGGGAGCATACGTGTGATGTACGATGTACTAGTAATCCTAAGGCCTTGATATACTGGCTGGATGTTGGGCTGCCCTTGGCAGGGGATCTCTAGAGTAAGGAATATTGCAACAGTGATATGGAAGGACATCAGTTGCTTCAGACTGGGAAAAAAAGAGAAAGGGACAAAAAGTTATGTAAAACTAATTGCAGTGATGCATTCAGTGGAATAATTGCATAAGTGAAATGTGGCAACTTCTGAAGAGGAAATTGTTTAGATACAAAAAATAAAAGTTTACCATCAGGACCTAGGCACAAAAGGTTAGGAGGATATTTCCATAAAAACAACATGCATATGTTTTGAGACAAAAAATATAAGAAATGGAAATTAACTATAACCTTGAAAACTGCAACAAAGGCTGGATAGGCAAATTAATCCAACTATACTTTAAAACAGGAATTATGGATCTTTAGAAAAGGGCAGGAGTAAATTACGCAGGAAAAAATGGAAATTGTAGCAACAATACATGCAGAAAAATGTTTTAGAGGTTTAAAAGAAGGCAGGAACTAAATTTATGTAATGCTGGATTGACTATATTGCATAGAAAATTATATTAATGTAGATTTGTAAATGTGAACTTGTTAATATAGTTTGATTACTTTTATGCAAATGTAAGTTTGCCTATGTCACAAGTAATAATTCAATAAAGGTGTTTTCTGTAGAAATGTTGAAGAACATGTACATACACATACTTAGAACATACACATACTTAGAGTAACAGCAAACCATGTTGTAGATACATAAGATGTGGTAGGAGTAAAGACAAAAACTGTGTGTAGATTCCAAAATTTCTTCTCAAACACAACAGATTATAGATATATTTAGAAAATTTTATGCAAAGCAGATTTTCTCCACAAAGTGTGTGTGTGTGTGTGTGTGGGGGGGGGGGGTTGTCCTAGTAACATCCAGGTAACATCAGATACTGGAATTAAATTAGATTATACTGAAAAAAAAAAAAAAAAAAAAAACTTAAACTTGACCCAAACAAAGCAGACGGAGGAGTCAGAATTAGTAATAATGATCTGAGAATACCTCAACATGAACTTGCAAGTACCACTGCACACTATTCATTATTTATTTTACATTTGTTGACCGGGATAGTCCGTCTGGGTGAGAGACCATTTTCAGCGGAGTCCCGAGGAGGAAAGCTCCAATAAAACAAGAACATTGACAGGTACAGTGTCGGTTTTTCATAAAATTTAACAAATATTTAGAGACAATGAAGAAAGTACAATATACAATAGGCACTTTACTGAAAAGGAGAAAGTTATTACAATACAAAGTCGTATATGTCATTCAAGTATGGAGAAATTCCTCAAGACTGCAAATATGCACTTGTAAACCTATCTTCAAGGGGAAGGAAAATAGGACAAGTACCACAGTCACACAGACCCATACGTTTACTTTATTATGAAAAAATAATAGAGGGGATTATTTTGGATTAATTATTGGCAGAACTGGAAAAACTGGGACTTGAAACCATATATCAGCATGGATCTAGGACTATTGAATGAAAGTTCAATAGTCCAAATCCAAAATAACTGAACGCACTTTAACGAAAGCGCTTCCACTGAAAAAGCGCTTTCGTTAAAGTGCATTAGAAAAAAAAATACAATCTTCTTTTATGCAGGGGGGCAAGCCCCCCTGCACACCCCCCCCCCACTTTTATATTCTCACTCGGAGGTCGCACTACAGTGGGGAAAAGGGAAATTTCCCTTAACCGCCCCGTAGCATGACTGGCACAACGAGCATACTTATCCAAAAGTGCTGCTTCGGTGAACAGCACTTTCGGTTAAGTATGTTTGGTGAATTCTGCTTCGGCAGAAAGTGCCGTTGGGGATCTGTACGGATCCCATCAGCATATATATCCATATGTTGAAACAGGTCTACAACCACCTGTAACCTGACGTTCTATAAAATAGCTATAAATGAAAAATTGGGCTATGATGCAATTTATACAGACAATTTCAGCATTCAACAGGGATTTGCAGAAAAGAGTGATCAATACTTATGATAGCTAGGTATTGATGTAATCATAGGATGGACAGCTGTGTGGTCTACAAATAGGACACAGAAAGCATCATACAACAATTGGTGGAACTTGTATTAATCTGTGGGGTCAAAACCCTTTTAAAAGTTGATTATGCAGGTATGGAATCAGGAGAAATCTTAAAAATGTTCTGCAGAAGAATAGGAAAGGCATAAACAAATCATTCATTTTGTAATAGACAATGTATTACATACAAAAGACCTCAGAGCTCTGGTAACACCAATACAAAGCAACTTGGGTTGTCCCCCAAGATGAAGAAATAAATATCAGTTATTCCTCAATATCAGAGGGTAGATGAGGTCTATAAAGAGGTCCCTATTATTAAGACTTGTATATGACGCAAACCATCCAAATGAATGGAAAGATATGGTATACTTGAAAAAATGCCTGGTCTATCAGAAATCTGATGATTCAAAAATGAGGCATGATCCCAATGAGTTGCTGTCCTTTATCTTTCAATAAATGCAGTAATATCTGTACACCCAGTTGTGCCTTATTGTTTGCATAAGGTAGTCCACCACCACCCTATTAAGTGATAGGAAATAATTGAAACTCTGTACTCCTTTTTGTCTGCATCCCTCCATCAATAATAATGACAAAATAGAGACATAGCATGCACCAAAGATGTGCCTGGATTCAAGAGTAATTGTTGGTCTTGGGAAGACAACAAAAATGAAAACCTTCTAATTTCAAGTCCATGATCCACATTTATGTTCTGTGTACGAAAGTTTTAAGAAGAGTACAGAAATCTAGATTCCTATTAAACATTACCACCAGTACAGCAGGGAAACACTTGATTACATATTTTGACATTTAAAAAGTTATACAAGAATGAAAACAAAAATAAACTACCAGGGTATTGGGTGAATTACCCAAATATTTTCACCATTTACATGGAGCAAATGTAAATATGTACCTTGTTAAATGATTCACAATTCTAACTGTTACCATAACCAATGAGGGATGGAAAAATAAGACTAAAAAGTGGAAAGACTGGTGCTATTACTGCATATCACAATCATATCCATTTAATAAGACTCAAATATTTCAAAAGGAGATTACAGCCCTTACTTGGGGGGGTGGCCCAGGTTGTCTACATCCAAAGTTGAAGGATTTTTTACACCACCCTGTTAGAAAAGGTTATTCATCATTAGACCATGCTCATCATCACCTGCTGCAATCATCCCTTGTCCTGTTCACATATAGATGGCTAAAGTGTGTAAACTCCAAATTCTATGATTTGCTGATACAGTGACAATTCACTAAAGATCTACCTTAACAAAGAGCGGACTATTACTGAAGGTATCCACAATTTGTGCTTTTTGATTGAAGTAACAATATGCAATATCACCAACACCAGTTCTAGGTAAGAGGTAAATATAGAAATGGATAACTATGCTTAGAATGATGCGATGAGCTTGCATGCCCAAGGAGATGGAGGAGAGCTATATCACCAAGTAGAAAGCAAGGATACTGAGACTGTGAAGGCATGACTAATATTAAAATTTTTAAAAGTCATATTTCTTATTTGGAGTCATGGCAGATATGAACGGACATGGAGGTAAGGCAGAGAACCATCTTTAGATTGGATGTTACTCCACTGCAAGGCACATGCACACACAAGGGAAATTCACAGGATTGTCAACACATACATGAGCATAACCTGGATGTGGAATGAAAGTGGAGACCCTGATGCAAATTCAAAGCAGATATAGGAGGAGTACATCAACTAGGAATCAAGCCAAAGAACCAAAGCACTGTGAGACTGCCATGCTAACTGCTTTGTGTTAAGTGAAAAAAAGTTTGTTTGACGAAATGTATGACAGCATACTTGGAGCTAATCATGGAAAGAATGTAAAAATGCTGAGACCACTGTCATCAACATGTATTATGATTATTTCCATATGGCACTATAGAAAGCATAATGAACTGGATGGCAGGAAATGTAGAGTTGTGTGTGTGACAGGAATCATGGCAATGTGGTAGAAACTGATATTACTTTAATCATATTGTGCCAGGTTTGCCATGATATACATTTCTGCCTCTTATTTTGTATTTTCACCAGATGGCACTTCATTTGCTTTGTGTTGTACTCAGTTTACAATTTACATAAATTCTTAAGACTGTTAAAAAGAGCTTTCGTCATACCATAGAAAATTCACAGACCCTCTCCTCAGAGAAAAAATACCCTCTTCTCAGAGAAAAAATACTGCACCATACAGAAGCATTCAACCTCTCACATACAAGCACTTGAAATAAAATTTGGCTTAGTACATTAATACTAATTTATAATCACATAAGCATTAACTTTTTCCAGAATGTTGCCCAGTTATAAACACGAAAAATTATCTGGCTTGCTTAGGCATCCTTTGAAAAAGATCAAGCCTCCCCAAGGAGGCTGCCCTCACCATTTGAGAAATGCTGTTATATCTGTCTTTTTTTTGAAAAGAAAAATACTTTGACAACTTCAGAGCTGTTGACATTTTGAGATGTTATTGCTAAATTTAACATTTAGGCAGTAGCCACACACCAATCATCTGACACTAAAAAATGTGAAATGAAAGTTTAACAATTCTTCTGTTCACAGTAACATGAATGCTTATGAAACATGCTTCATTCAAACAATGAACCCTTTGAATAAACAGCATAAGGAGACTATGTCATCTATTAAAAATAGATTGTGCCAATCCTGGTGGTCATTGGCCACTTTTGCCTTTATGATACAGCTCAACTAAGGAGAATTATTTTAAGTAGTAAAGACTTGCAGAGTGAAAACATGCATACAATATTCTAACATGGATGTTATTAGCAAAACAGACTGTCACAGGAGGGAAATATAGCAATGGAAAGGCAATCTGGAACAGTGGACCAAGAAACAAATACTGTATCAGGAGCCATTTTCTATGCTTACTGAAGCAGGAGTACTGTACTTTCATTTTAAATTTGTGCATTATGTATCTATACTTTTTGATTTCATGTCTACCTTTTTGGAAAAAAAATGTAGCAACATTATGAATAATTGTTCTCCTGCTCTTCACAAATGTGTGCTAATAGGTCTTTAGAAAATTCCTGTATCACCACCAGATTAGGCAGCTAGAACCTTAATTTTAAGTTGTCATTTGAAGGATGGCACCACAGAAGTGCAGCACCAAAATCAGTCTGATTTATGTTGTCCGTAATGTGAAAACCCTGTTGAGTCACTGACAAGAGTTATTCTATTATCCAATGTCCATAACATTTGGTTAACTTTATCTTGGAGATCAATAGGTAGAAAGACTGACTAGTGCAGAATCATTTGATGCAAGAAATATAAAACTGGTTATTGGTTATGTGAGTTCAGAAAAATAAACCTAGTTATTAAAGAGATTTTCTGATAGGTATAAACTGGATATTATACAACGACTTCCCATTAATATTCAAAAACGTGCACGCTGATTGGTCAGCGTGCATATTGTGAATCAGTTATAGTAATGGAAAAAAGGTCCGGCCGCCCAGACTTTTTCCACTACTATAACTTTTTTTAAGCAACAGAGAACGCAAGATCTCCGTTGCTTCATACTGTCTTGCTATGTTAAACGAGTTTAACATAGCGAGACAGCTTTAAAAAAAGCAACGGAGATTCTCCGTTGCTTTTTTAAAGCTATCTCGCTATGTCAAACTCCTTTAACATAGCGAGACAGTTTGTAAAAAGCAACAGAGATCTTGCTTTCTCCGTTGCTTTTGCCCACAGCTCTGATGTACTGCGTAGGCATATGCATGTGCAGTACATCAGAACTGCCGCAGAATACCAGACAGCTGCCGAAGGCAGCAAGGAGGCATTATACAATGCCATTATTTAAGAAAAGTAATTATTTTTTTTCTTAAATAATGTCATTGTATAATAGCAATAAACCACTTCTGGGTGTGGGTAATGCTGGATTTACCCACGGTTGGCTTTGTTTGGCCACTCTGGCTTCGCCCTCGTGACCAAACCACACCAACCGCTGGTAAATCCAGCATTACCCACACCCAGGCATGGGTTATTGCTATAATATTTGCATTGCTAGCCACATACAACATGGTTTGAAAGAAAAAAAATTACTACGGACTAAACCACAGCAACAAATCTTCCATTTCAAAGTTTGTTTCCCTGAAGGGGAATCTAATATTTTAGGTTATAGCTTATAAACAACCCTTACTTACTTTTGTTTTCATTTTCCATGCTGGGTTCTAAATGTGTAATCAAGCTGCCTGTACTTTTGCTTGATATTTCATTGTAGATTAACCTAAATCCTCTGCTTCCAACTGAGCCATCTGTCTTGAAGTACAATGTCAGAAAAGACCCACTTGACCAGAGGCTTAAGGGTTCTTTTTCACCACAGAAATGACCTGGAAAAAAATGAAGTTTTTTTTTTTAAACTTCTAATGTACTTTAGCAGAAACGGTTGTTGAACATATATATCTTTAGGATATCTAACTCATCAACAGCTGCAGCAGGTATAGAAAAGTGGTGCTAGATTTTTATTCCAATAGCTATTGTCTGGATCAGATTAATATCCTTGACAGAAATATATATTTAGCCCCAGTTTACTGGAAAGTAAAGAATTAATTATTCATGCATATAAAAAAACAGAGCGACAAACATGGCAGACAAAATCCAAACATTTTTATTACACAGACGTGAATATAAAAAATGTAAGCGCTTTTGCACAGATCCACTATGGTTCATCAGACATATATTTATATTGTAGAAAACCAAATCATGATCAAGAAGCAATTAACTCCTCAATAATAAAATCATTAGTTGTCATGGATACCACAAACAATTGCTACAATTTAATAAAATTTGCTTTCACTCCATCTTCACATAAAAAACATCTTGCAAATAGGCTTCACAAGTGTCAGTGTTAAGATCACATAGCAATTCCTAAAAATGCAGCAATACTCTGTTTTCAAAACAAAAATTTGTCAAACCTACCTATCACTATTTCATTCATAAAAGTACTTAGTAATGAGCAAAACAGCTTGCAGTCATGCAATGACTCAGTCAACTCATCCATGTTCCCTTAGCCATCTCAAAAATTCACATCTCAAAAAGGTTTCAAAAACATCAATATTAAACTTATGATTTTTCTTTTTATCAATATCTATCATGAAAAGTGCTCTCAGCAATCAGAGATATAACAGTCTCTAAACCTATCTGCTGTACCACTTTGTCAGATCTCCAAACTCATAGCATTGCTTGGCAATGGTGGTGTGTCACATTGCCAATGTGTTCTCATGCGATCAGGCACTGTTATGTCTGTTAGTAGTAAGATCTTTTACAAATGAGGCAGTGATCATGGTAATACATAACCGAAATGTCATCACCTTATGTTTACTATGTGTTGACCATATGCAGACTTGCTGTTTTTTTTTTTTTTTTTTGTCTTTTTTTTTTATGAATGAGGAGGAAAACTCAGATTAAGATATTTGTATGCACTCATATTGCTATTTATTTTTATTTATTTGACATTTGTTAACCGGGATAGTCCAACTGGGCAGTAGGCCTTTTTTCAGCAGAGGCCTGAAGAGAAAAGCTCCAAGCAGTACATATAAGTAACAAAATACAGAAAAAAATGCTAGGGCAGGTATAGTGACTTCAAACATATTACAATTCAAAAGTTACATACAGTACTAAGAAGAAAGCTACAAATTGTCACACGTAAAATAATGTGAACAAATAAATTATACAGGAGATAATCCCAAGGCAGAGATCACTATCATAACCTACAGTGCTGCAGGCTGCAAGAAAAACTGACTATTAGTACATTTGTGAGACAGAGAAGATATGGTTGTTACAGGAGTACGATAGGAGTGTAGGAGAAGTTGGATAGTTGCATAGGCATGACCAAGATATATGAAAAGTATTCTTTAGAGCCGTTTTAAAAGAGTTAGGGTTTGGGATTTATCCAAAACTAAGTGGTAGTTTATTCCAGGCATTTGCCATTGAGTAGCTATAGAGAAATTTGCCAATATTTCTTTTGGGCACATATACTTGCAGAAGAATTCTGTTGAGAGCTATGGAGACATGGTTGGAAGTGTATGGATGGATGAAAGAAGAGAGCCAGAGGGGCAGGAGGAGAGCTCATGCAAGACAGAATGAGACATGAGAAGCTGGGGTACTAGGATTTGATGATGAAATTCCAGCCAATGCAGGTGTTTCAGTGCTAGGCAGTGGTGAGAGTGGTAGGGGTTGTTGCAGGCAAATCTTGTAATTTTATTATAGGGGATTTCCAGTTTAGACAATGTTGGATTGGAGGTAAGAATAGGGGCTGCATGGAGTAGGGTGTGGAGTAGGAAAGCTTGTGCTAGGGAGAGCCTAGAAGCATCTGTGAGGATTTTTTATGCCTGTATAGCAGGCCTAACTTTTGATGAGTCTTTTTAATGCACTGCTGAATATGGAGATCGAAGTTTAACTGGTGATCGGTAACTCGTAGGTTCAACAGAGATGTTGGTGTTGCTTAGGGAGGAGACAGTAAAGGAAACTTTATGATACTGGAGAGATTTTGGGAGGAATAGGAGAATTTTAGTTTTCTTAGGGTTAAGTACAAGTTGGTTTGGAAGTTGGCCATTTTTCAATTGAGTGCAGTGTGTCTTACATGAGGGTGTGAAGATGGGAAATAATGTCATTAGCAGCAGATGATTGTGGAATCAGCAGCATATTGTATAACTGAAGAGAGTGGAGAGGAAGACTGGAGGTCTTTAATAAAGATATTAAAGAATAGGGGTCCAAGGATGGAGCCTTGAGGTACCCGTTTGTACAGGTAAGAAGAAAAGTTAGATTGCTATTTAACTGCTTGGAATCTATTGGAGAGGTAGCTGGAGAACCAAGAAAGTGCAGAGTTGGAGACATTAAAGGTGGGTAGTTTGGACAGTAGTAGTGTGAGAGAAACAGTGTTGAAGGCTTTGGAGAGACAGGAGACTAACTTATTGTAGTCAAAAGAGTTTGCAATATAGTTAGTGAAGGATGTCCGAGCAGTAGCTGTACTGTGTTTTGGTTGAAAACGATGCTGTGTAGGGGTAAAGAGATTTTCTAGCAGAAGGTAATCAAGGAGCTGTTTAGGAATGCATTTTTCTAGAATTTTTACAGGGGAGATAGAACGGCAATTGGCTTGAAATTTGAAGGGTCAGTTGCGATACTACCTTTGTGTAAGGATATGACAATTTTTTTTCCAGATGTCAGGTACAATGTTTTCTTTGATGGAGCTAGTTACTAATATGGAGATGGGGTAAGCGATAGAAGTGACAGCATTTTTTAGGAATTAAGGAATGTTGTTGACTGATGGAGAACATTTTAAGTTTGCTAAGAAGAGATTTGATACAAGTTGTAGGGACAGGTTTAAAAGAAGAAGAGCTGTCTGAGTAGATAGAGGGGAAGTGGGGTAGGTATTATGGTCACTTTTGGTTAAATTATGGATAGAATCAATGAAAATTTAATTCAGACAGGTATCAGTGAAAGGGCAGGGCATGGGTTGGGCAATAAGGGGCTTCCAGGATACAGAAGCTTATTTACAGATTGACAATTTTTGGGGGGGGGGGGGCTGGAGTGAGGATTGCTTAGTGGTTTTTGATAAAAGTTTTGCTTGTCAAGAGTGACCTTTTCTTGGTTAAATTATGGAGCTCTCTTATAGGTTTGAAGATCAGTGGAAGATTTATATTTTTTTTCCATTTTTACCATGCACAATCTCTCAGTCATATGGCTTCAAGTGGCTTTTGTTAACCAGGGAGTGAAATGACTTGATTCCTATTTTCCTGATGAGGGCCAGGTAGGTTAAGTATGTCTAGAAAGATTTTGGTAAATGTCACGGACTGCATCCTCCATGGGGAGGTTATAGAGGGAGGACCAATTAGCTGAGGAGTGCAAGTGGTTGAAGGTTTTTGGGTTAAACTTAGAAAGTTTATGGCAGTCTTTGTATTGCTGGAGTTTGCGTAGCTGGGGAGAATGTCTAAGTATAATGTGTGCTGCTATACCTTTAAGAAGCTTTCTAGTAAGTCAGCACATGCAAGAGTGGCTTTGAGTGAGCAGCCAGTGTGAGAGCATGCAAGTATGTAGTTGTCAGTTAGTTTGTTTAGGTTTAATGTTCCTGTTATCTACCCTGATGGATTTGTATACAATAAACTACTTAAATGAACACCCAAGCCTCAAAGTCTTCTTCATGCACATAGCAGTGACATGGTGTCAGAAGTGGGATCCAGAGTTACAGTCGTGAGGCAAACGGTTAGAAATGGAGGAATATATATGAGTGGATCATCCCCTGCTGCTCAAATAACTCACAAAACAGGTAAACAAATTTCAGGTACTAAAACTTGCTTAAATTATGTATTTTGCTATAAATATAAAACAAAGCACTCCGAATGCTCAAAATGAATTTCTTATTAAAATGTCCAAAACTATGACATATTGATAAAAATATTTGAAACAATTATGGAAATGTTTGAAACAATATCTGAATTGCATAAAATGTACAAAAAAGGGAATACTACCATATTTTTCACTTTATACAACTTCATCGTATTAACTAAAGCTATTCAAAATATCCAAGTGTGCAAAGTGTTTGCAAGTGTGTGTAGTATTACAGTGCAGTTATTTCACAAAGTAAAGTTGTTTCAAAGAATATTTTGCAAAGTACAGTTATTTCGAAGCATATTTCAGAGCACAGTTTTTCAAACACCTTATTGTGCATTTGATTATTATTACAAGTACCTAGTGTGAGTGTGAATGTTTGTACATAATTACAACAGCCATTTTGCATTGTGTTCTACTAGAATCTGTGGTCATGGCACAAGGGTTTTCGCAGACCCACACCACTGGTGTTTGATAATATTGCAGAATACTGGTGTGTGTTTAAGCAGGAATACAATATTTTCATACAGGCTGCTTTTTCTGACAAAGACACTCCTACAAAGGCATTTATTCTACTTAATTTAGGTGGTTCAGAGGCCATTGAAAGACCATTCATTTGTGTATGCACCTGCTCTCTGTTTGCAGGGGAGGGGGAAGACAGTCATATAGTGGTACCAGCTGAAACAATGGAAGACCCAGAGTATTTAAAATGTAAATTTACAGAAATGTGTAATCCCCAAGATGAATATTACAATGGAAAGGCACTTATTTCACACAAAGGATAAAAAGCCTGGTGAAACTTTTGCAGCACGTATAACAGCCTTATTTCTCAAGGCCAAAACGTGCATATTTGGTGATTTGAGAGAGGAGTTGATAACAATAAGCTTGAGTGTGGTATTAATAATGAAAAGTGAGATATTTTGCTTCAAGACAGTGATTTAACATTAAATAAAGCTATTGAGATTTTTCAGATATATGAGCTTACAGAAAAGCACACAGGTATGCTTACAAATGAGAATAGCTGTGTAAGGTACAGTGACAAAGCTCATGTTGATAGTATACAGCATGTGGTTAAAAGAAACAGGCCTAAGCATATGGCAGCTACTGCAAGTCCTATAACAGTCCCTGGGTAACCCCATGTCTTTTCAGCAAATTCCAGGGCATGCTTAGTGAAGTATAAGGGTGAGTCAGCAAACTCCAAACATCTGCCCTCACCCAGCTTTATAGTCAACTGTTGTAATTGTGGTGGAAATCTCAAACTCAGAAGAGAAAAGTGCTTAGCTTTTGTTCAGCAGTGTCATTGTTGCAAAAAGCATAATCATTCAAATAAGGCACATTCTTATTAAAAGCGAGCACTCAAAGAGGCAAGTTAATCAATTAGAAAGCTGCAACCCTACTTTTTATGTTGATGGTGTGCCTGTTCTTTGTGAAACAGCCAATGCAGAAGATTTGTGAGCAAAGAATGAGATCTTTAGTACTGTTTGGAATAATTGGAGTAACATAGAGCTCAAAGCAGATACAGACTCAAAGTGCAATGTTATGTCAACAGAAACATTTGCTAGAGTAAAGGCTGCAGAACTTGATTTGACAAAGTGTGCAAAGCTTGTTGCTTATGGTGGTGAAGCGATTCAAACTAAAGACTCGGTAGTACTTTCATGTTATTCTGCTGGGAACAGCTATTACTTACAATTTTTTCATAGTCAAGAGACATGTGCTGTCATTATTAGGCCTCAGAGACAGTTTGAAAATGGGACTGCTTTCATTTAATACAGAAGTTCACCATGTAAGCCTGCAGACCAATAGCTCAAATTTCACCCATAACATTTCTTCTGAGTATGCTGATACATTTGGAGACAAACTAGGCAAACTACCAGTTGTGTATTCCATGAAGTTAGACCCAGAGGTCAGCCCATTTATCAGACCAGCATACAAAGTTCCAGTAGCCATGCAGAACAGAGTCAAATCAGAGCTACACAGAATGGTGCAGCTAGGAGTAATTTGTCCAGTAAAAGAACATACTGAATGGGTATCCTCCAGAGTAGTAGCTCATAAGAAAATCTCAGATATCAGAATATGTATTGATCCAAGAGATCTGAGCAAAGCATTGAAAAGGCCTCATCATCCAATGTGCACAGCCAAGGAGGTTGCTGCCCTCATGCCAAGTGCCAGTGCATTTTCTGCCTTAGATGCAGAGAGTTCATTTTGGCAAATTTTGCTTGATTGACAGTCTTCATTGTTAACCACATTCAGAAGATGCATATTTCCAAGAATGCCATTTGGAATAAATTCTGCCAGTGAAGTCTTTCAGCATGCGATGGAGCAAATATTTTTTGGCTATCCCTGTCCTATTATAGTAGTAGATACTCTAAGTAGAAGGCAATGGTGAAGTCGAACATGACAGAAACCCTCAGGAAAGTTCTGGAAAGAGCACATTAAGTGAATTTTAAGCTGAATCCTCAGAAGTGCAAGTCCAGGGTATGAGAAGGTACTTATGTTGGTCACTTGTTTACCAGTTCAGGGATATGACCAGATCCTTCCAAGCAAACAGCAATTCTCGAGATGCCAGCTCCAGACAATGTCCAAGCCCTACAACATTTTCTTGGCATGGTCAGTTATCTATGCAATTCTCAAGATGCCAGCTCCAGACAATGTCTGAACCCCACAATGTTTTCTTGGCATGGTTAATTATCTAGACAAGTTCTTTCCAGATTTAAGCCAATTTTCAGCGCTGTTAAGAGAACTGACAAGCAAAAATGTAATTTGGTCATGGTCAAAACAGCACCAAAGGATATTTGATGTCCTGAAACAGAAAGTTGCTAACCCACCAACTCTCAGCTACTTTGATGTTCACAAACCAGTTACTCTTTCTTGTGATGCTTCTAGGTTTGGTCAAGGTTCGGTCATACTTCAAGAGGGTAGACCAGTAACCTATGCATAAAGAACTCTTACCCAGACCAAGTTGCAATATGCCCAGACTGAGAAAGAGCTTTTGGCAATTGTATGCATATTTAAAGTTTCATGATTATATTTATGGTCGAACAATCCAGATCGAAACTAATCACCAACCTCTTCTTACTGTTTTGAGAAAGCCTATGTATACAGCTCCAGCAACACATGATGCTCAAATTGCAAAAGTACAATTTTACTCTTGTTTACACAAAAGGCAAACTTCTTTATCATGCTGATACTTTATCCAGATCCCAAAAAAACAGAGAACAGCATAGTAATGAGCAACTTGATTTTGGGGTCATGGAAGTGAGACATTTTTCTTCCACATGTCTTGATGAGCTGAGAAGGTAAAACTGTATCAGTGGAGGATGGCATTCAAATCAATCTTGTTTGCCAGCAGAAGTGCAATCTCATTTTCCACACTTAGGGGAGATTTTGTCAGACAATGGTATCATCATGAAAGGTCCTACAGTGATTGTTCCAAAGTCCTTGCAACAAGCGTATATCAAGATCTTGTATTGTGGCCACCCAGGAATTGATTCTATCAAAAGAAGAGCAAGAGGTCTAGTATTTTGGACTTCTATGTCAAGAGATACTGAGAAAGTACTTTCATCTTTTCCAGTATGTAACAGTACAAAGCCGCATCAACAGAAAGAACCACTTCAGTTAAGACAGATTTCTGAACTACCTTGGTCTACCGTAGCCACAGATATCCGAGTGGAATGGTCAATATTACTTGGTGTTAGTAGACTTATTCAAATTGGTTCGAGACTGACCTACTTCCTAACCTAACTTCCAGTACTGTCATTACCAAGTTGAAGCAATATTTTTCTGGCCATAGTAGTCCACAGAGTTATTTCTGACAATGGTGCACAGTTTACAAGTCAGCAGTTCAAGATATTTGCAGAAGAGTGGGACTTGTTTCATATTAAGAATAGTCCTGAATACCCTCTGTCAAACGGCTTGGCTGAATGTGCGATTCAAAGTGCAAAACAGCTGTCAGAAAAATCCAGACATGACAATACTGATGTTTTTCTCAACTTGTTAAATCTCAAACATTCCTTGTGATTAATCATCTCGGTTCACCAGCTCAGAGACTTATGTTGAGATAAACCAGAACCCCATTACCAATTAGTTGTAATTTACTGGTTCAAAGTACTAAGAACAACAAAGCTGTAAAAGCCTAACTGTTGAAAAAACATTTGTCAAAGTCGTCTTACTATGATAAAACCAGCAAACCACTCAGGTCATTGATAGTGAGGATGCAGACATCAAAAGGTTTCGATTGTATCGAATTTGTGAAAAGTTTGTATCAAGAGCAGAGATCGGACATTGTGGAATCAAAAGGAATGGAACTCAGATGAAATCGGAAGCATTCCTTGCCAGTGTCTGAACTAGTGTTACAGTATCTTGCCTGAGAGAGTCTAGTTCTCAGAGTGACTTGTCCAATGTTAGTGTTCCAGATAGCATTCAGTCAGTAATCCCTATTCCTGAGAAAATCCCTGAAACTCCTCAAACAGAACAATCTCCAGTGACTGTACCTGTTGCTAAACCCAGTCCTAACTATTATGTCACAAGTCAGGTCGCATCTCAAATCCTAGTTCCAGATGCACGGCAACCTGGACATGACTGCTGTTTTTCTTTATTAGTATATGCATAATTGCATGCCTATTCAAATCTCATTGCTTATATGAGACAGCTCAGTAAAGAGGGAGGATGTAGATCACTGCGTGTGATATACCTTTAAGAAACTTTCTAGTGAGTCAGCTCATACATACAAGTACTGAGCACGTGCAAGCAAGAGTGCCATTTTGAGTGAGCAGCCAGAGTGTCAGCATGCAAGTATGTAGTCAGTCAGTTAGTTAATTTTAGTTTAATGTTCCTATTATCCATCTTGATGGATTTGTATACAATAAACTACTTAAACACCCAAGCCTCAACGCCGTCTTAGTGCACATAAGAGTGACATCAGGTAGGGTGGAGGGGTTGTGATAAAGGTTAGGATTGGAGGTGAGGACCCATTTTAGAGTGGAGCCAGAGTTGGAGTGTTTATTTAGATGAGTAAGGGTAGTGATTAGGTGCGAGAAACCATGGAGGCTTACAGAGGTGTTAGGGGAATCAGTGTCAAGGGTACTCCAGTCAATATTAATATCACCCAAGATTACTATTTCATAAGAGAGTCTGAGAGATCCAGGAGAGGATCTCCAGAATAAGGATGCTGTTACCAGGAGGCTGTAAATAGAAGCAGTAGCTAGTTTCTTGCGATTGTTCAGTTTACAATTAACAAAAAGACAGGTTTGTCTCCCAGGGGCTGCCCTGTCTCTGGAATATACTTGCTCAGACCTAATAGTAAGCATTAATATACCCTGACACTTGATTGCCCAGCAGGGCAAGGCTCTTTATTCACCCCCTCACCAACCAAGCGAATAAGCAGTTCACCCTACTATTCAGGCATGGTCAAAGGGCAATTTCAGGTGTACTCTCCAGTCCAGTTAGTGAATCTGGGTATCCTGAAGCAATGTTACAACTGCCTCATGCACACAGACAACCCTCTCTTCCTACCACAAAACACTAACATATGCGAGAGATGCAATTATACAGCCAAACTGGAGGCTAAGCTGTCTCCACCCAAGACTGGAACAGACAGTCAAGAGGAGAAGGTTAACACTTGCACCACACCTCCAGCCACACATAGACCTACTAAACCAGCACTGGTAAATACACAAATACACTAAATCATACCCAGAGGCTCTAAATAAAAACCTGCAAAAGCATCAGAGACCTCCAAAGCAGACAACCAAACAACCTGCACCTCCCGTCACAAACCAGACAACACATACAACACAAAATCAGTGTGCCGCACAATCATAGCCCTTAAAGCGAAATAACATACCCAACACACTAGTAATAGGTGACTCTATAGTCAGGTACACTGATGTCCCACTCACTAGGCTGGACAAGCAGAAGGTTACTGTTAGCTGCCTGTCGGGAACCAGAATCTGCCACATAACACAAGCACTCAGGTCACTCCAGAACAAGTACAAATATGACTCTGTCATTGTTCATGTTGGTGTGAATGACCTGAGACATACCTCCCTGGACTACATGAAGAGAGACATGTAAGAGCTCTCTGATCATGTAGCTCAGGCTGGTATGACCCTGACCCTGAATAGCATCCTGCCCTCACTAAGAATGATACCTCAGTATAAAGAAAAAAATTATCAGTTTCACCAACTGGCTAAGCTTCTGGTGTCATTCAAAGGGGATCCAGTGTCTGTCAACCTGGGACGACATGCTCGACAAGCTGTGTTGCTTCGCAAGAGACGGCTTGCACCTGTCACCCCTAGGCTTTCGAATACTGGCCAAGGCTCTTGCTGCCCCCATAGTGCCTTTTTTTAGGCAAGGCTCTAAAGTTAAACCCACCTCCGTAAACAGCACAATTAACAAAAAAATTAGGGTTATGCTACTCAACGCCAGGAGTTTAAATCTCAAAATGCACACGCTCGAAGCACTCCTCAGTATGGAGAACATCTACATCTGTGCAGTAACTGAAACCTGGTTCAAGGCTCTAGAGAGCACCCCAGCACTAATGGGCTACAACTCATACCACACGTTTCAGCCACAGAACACGGACCGAAATACAAAAGGAGGGGGTGTATCCATATTCATCAAGGATACCTACACCTCCAGGGTAGTGGAGCAGCATGATACCTGTGAGATCATACATGTGCAACTAACATCAGGCAAATCTGCAATGCAAATTGTGGCCTGCTACAGATCTCCCTCCATGACCCAAGACTACCACTCCACCTTTCTGGAGACACTGGAAAACATGAAGGTCCTACCAAACACCCTGATATTGGGCGATTTCAATTACCCTACCATTAACTAGGAAAACTACGAGTACAAACTCCCAGGCCCAGCGCTTCCTGGAATTCAACTCAAACGACCTGGATCAGCTGGTAAAATCCCCTACCAGAGGTGAAAACATATTGGACCTGGTCATCACCAACATGGGCGACAGGTGTTTCACACCAGAGATCAACCAGTCACTGGTTAGATCAGACCATAAACTAATCACTCTGGATGTCCACACCCCCAACTAAGGAAACCACAGTAAAAAACTTTTCTAAAGCAAACTTCATCTTACTTAGGACAGAGGCGGTAAGTTTCACAGCCCCCACCCTAAAGAATAACACTGCCCAAGATGCAGAAACCTTTACAAATGCACTCTATGAGCACCTACAAGGATGCGTGGATTGTGCCATCCCTAGCAAAACCAAGACTCACTCCTCTAAGAGAAGGAAACCAATCTGGTGGACCCCTACCATAAACAGGCTATGCAATAAAAAGAGGAAACTAGTTCAGAAAAAAAAAAAAAAGCAAATCCCAAGAAGGAAAGACATCCCTGATTAGTATCAGTAAGAAACTAGGGTCCCTCATAAAATCATCCAAGGCTAACTTTGAAAGAAAAATAGCCAAGGATTCAAAAGATAACTACAAAGCCTTCTTTAGCTATGTTAAGAATCTAAGTGGCAACTCGCAGATGTGCAATGAACTGGTGCAAAATAGCACAAAATATACTGAACCTACTGATATTGCCAACATCCTGGCAGATAGATTCAGTGGAAACTTCACCCCCCCACCCCCAAACTAGGTGTCCCTGCTTTTATTACAATAGTTTTGTATATATTCAAAACTAGATGCATATATGTATAAGTATTTTCTTTGCTTTAGTAAAATACAAAATGTGTATGCGCCTCCGAGATATTTTTAAATGGAATATGATTATGTTATGTATTTTAGAAACTGATTACTTCAAAGTTTTTAGTGGAATGTAATATATTCCTTTACATTTTCAGTGAGACACTCCACTAATTGTTCTTTTTAAATACTTGTGTGTTAGATCATGATAGGTAGGCTGTGTCAAGTGTTTCTTAGATTTTTAACTATAATGTGATGTCTTGATATGAAATTTGCTAACACTGAAGGAGGACGTTTTTGTCTGAAAGCTTTGTTTTATTAAAAGAATTTATACAACGCTGTGGAACTTGACTTTTTTTTGGTTCAACCTTTGTCCTTCATTGACAGGGGCGACAGGTGCTGACTGAGTGTTCTTTTTTGGGATAAACTCTTGGTTAGGCTTATAAGGGCCCTAAGGCCATTAACCTAGTGATCTCCTATGATACAAGGTATGTAGGGAGATCCAGGCATAAAAAGAGGACATTTTTATTAATGATACTTCATAGACAGAGCAGATATGTTTTTGATGGATATGGATTTGTGAGTCTGAGAAATTTTGCTGGGGGTGGAGATAGGAGGGTGAGAGGAGTAAGCAGAGAGAAGAGTTGTGGTCAGGTCCAGAGATGGGATGAACATCACCTGACAGTATTAAGTTTAAAAAGAGTAATTTGAGAGAAGTGTGGTGGTTGTAATAGTGGCAATTTTTTGTTTTGGTTTTAAGGAGTGTGGATAGTGGGAACATCTATTTTTTGCAAGATGTAGACAGAAAGATGAAAAAGTGAAGGGGCTATATGGAAAGAATAGGTGGCAGAGTGATTGGCTTGGGGAGGTAATAGTGGGTGGGGAGTAACTGTGTGTCAGAGTGCATTGATAAGCAATAGAGGGGAGTCGGAGAAAGGGAGTGATAAGAATAATAAGTAGTAAGCTTTTAGAATATTGTAGGTTTGGGGGAGACACTGTGGTAGGCAAGGGAAATAGGTTGCAAAATGATTATTTGAATGAAGTGGTTGTGAAGCACAACTATGCAGATCTTTAATAGGATAAGTTGTTTTAAGTATGGAGGAAGTGATTGCTGAATGGAAGATTAGGGAGGAAGTTGGGCTGGGAAAGCTGTGGTCAAAGGGGATAGAGTATAAACACAGGGTGTGTGTGGGGTAGGGGAGCAGAGTGAACCAGAGCACAGCAAGGGCAAATGCAGCGGGTTGGACCAGGTGGGAACTATGTGGCAAAAACAATCAGTAAGCTTATTTGTTTATTTTTTCTTTATATTGTTTGATTTTTACAAGGGATACCAAACTAGGGGAAGTATTGAAACTAGTCTCTGTGCAGGGAAAAGTTTGTAGTCAGGGTAATACTAGAGCCTTTAGATAAATGTAGAGAGTTAAATTTAGGTCATCAGTTAGTGGACAGACAATGGTAAGATATCTGCAATTTAAAAAATATGCTAATAGACAATAAAAGGGCCAGATGTAATTGGTTAAAAGGGAGAAGGGAGGCTTAAGAGATAGCATGATCACTGAAGAAATGCTACATGTTGTGCAGAAGCACCACTAGCTGGGCTACTAGTTGGGCAGAGTGGAAATGAAGCAGAGTATTATCTAACAGAAAAGAAAGAAGGATCACGGTGTGGTGATGTACAGGTAGCCGGTACACTTAGGCAAGCTATTATGTAATAGAAAGTTACAATGAAGAAACATACATTAACAAGGAGTACTGCTTTACAGCCTGCTTGTGGGGCTCCTTACATGCAGAAGTCCTCGGTGCGCTTGCAAGAAGTTTCTTGTGTACCTCAAGGGGTGATGAGTTTAGAATAAGGGCAATGGCGAGGTGTGCATTACCTCTGGAAGAGGCGGCAAATATAGAATTCCCAACTGCAGGCCAGCAATCTAGTCAATCATAGCAGCACTCGTACATCACCAATGACTGCTGAGTGGTAGCTAGGGGCAGTCAGAGGGAAAGAAAAGAAACTGTGGAGAACACCAGAGGTTTAAAAAGTACTCTGCCATTCTGGATTTTGTTTCAGAACAGTTTTACATGACTTTTTCTCCTAATTACTCTAGGGGAATTTTTTTGTTTAATGAACAGTATGATGTAATGGAAGAATCTAGCATTTCTGTAATAGCTTTAAAAACTGGATTAATCTTTTGAATATGAAATATGCAAATATGAAATATGCATTTCAAATAAAAGGCATTAATATACTCACTATCCATATTTTTGGGACACAGTCAAGAACTGAAAATATTTATACGAAATGATCTAACATTTAAATTGGAAAAAGTTTTAATATCTTCCCATGTCCCTTCTCTGTTCACAACTCCATCTAACTCCAAGACTTCAGCATGTTACCAGTGATGAACAGGATTCTAGATTACTAAAATTATATGAATTTTATAAATCATTAGGCACTGAAACTTCTTTGTTAAAACCAGTTGTACAACAGAAATTATTAAAGTGGTGATATAGGATTCTTTGAAAGCATATTTATATGGGAATATTCTGATGTGGAGGAAAAAAATGGAATTAGATAATCAAGAGAAAGAACACTATAAAATCTCTAATACGGAAAAAGAAATATACAAGTACATTTTCTTAATAAAAATAATAATTTTTAAAACAAGATGGCAATAGCAAAAAATTAAACTTAAATATTCAATGACCTGCTAAAGGTTTGCAAAATTTAAAATTTTAGTTGGAGGAAGTACACAAGGAATTAAAATATTAAAAATTAAATTAAAACTGAAAGTGGAGAAATGATTCAAGACTTCAAAGATTAAAATAGCATCAATTAAAATAATTCAATAAATCCAGTAAATAATGCATTACAGAACTTAAACTAGAGGACACTGACTATTATGAAAATCACCACACTGAAGTGACTAAGATTAAAAATTTAAGTTATAATAAAGCACCTGCAGGGGATGGAATAACTAAAGTATATAATCTATTTACCAATAAAACAATACACTTTTATATGAAACAATCAGAAATTCCAATTAACTACTTGCATACAATATTGATACTGAAATAAAACCAAGAACATCCCCCTCTCTTAATTATATAGACAACGCTCACTATTAAATATAGATAACATTTTTATTTCCATTTATACAGTTAGATAGAAGGATTTATCCATAGTATTGTCAAGGAAAATCAAACAGGTTTATAATGCACAGACAAAATATATTAAAATAATCTGTATGAGATATCAACTATAATAAAACGGAGGGTTGCCTTTCTAAGTTTAAATATAAAAAAATGACTTGGTTAATTGGGATTATTTATTCAAAACATTGGAAACATTTGTATTACCAGGTAATTTTACCATATTAGTTAACTCATTCTCTCTAATGCAGCTCAGGAAGTTTGTACTGAATTTCCAACGGGCAGAGCCTAAGCTTTTTGACAGAATCAAATTATGTCCTCACATTTCAAACAAATGTCCATATCTCTAAAACCATATGGGGTTATGAAAGAAGTATAAATGGCAAACTCTTTAGCACAAACTAATGTGGTAGCATTCTTTAGGTTCTAGGTCTTAAACCAAATTTTATAAGACATAGTAAACACAGTAACTATTACATTTGTAATATTTTGTAAACTTAAAATATCTCAGCAACCACTCAAGTTACAAACATACTGTCAGAAGCATTTTATTAATCTAGTTGAGAGCTTTCATAGGAGGCTAAAGAGTTGTCTGTTACTTGGTTGAGATATTTACAAAAATGAGAAAATTGTCTATGCAAATTAATATCATAAAAACAACAGTTAATATCTATTTACCTGCACTAGACTGAGGTCAAATATTAATGCAGTTGAGTTTGCCACTGTGTGAGCTTTAACATGAAATATTTTAAAACCTTGTGCGTAGCATGGTATGGGAATTATTGATGCAAATATGAACAAGCAATATTTGAAGCCTAGAGGTGTCAGTTGGAGTTAATTGCAGATGCACCTGGAGGTGTCACTCATATGTAACGAGTTAACATATATTTTAGAAACAAATTATACATTAAAATAGGTGATAATCTAATACTATTGATATAAAAGGTACTAAGCAAAGAAGCCCATTATCACTGATTTTGTTTGCATTGGCAACTGAACCCCTGGCAGAGGCAGCAAGACTGAATAAAATCATGCATTAAAATAGGAATCCAATATACTTTGACAATTGCACTATCCTATCGAGAGATATTTTAATCACATGCATTAAAACAGCTATGAATAAAGATGGATTTATTAATGGTACAGCTTGGAAATCACTATGACCGTAACTACTAAACAAAAATCAATAGAACCAGAGTATTGATTAATTTAATACAGAACGGCTCTCAGAAGAATAAGAATATGTGGGGATAATTCTGAAAGAAAAATGGCATGATATTACAGAAGCTTTGAGATATTTAAAGATATTAACACTCAAATATCAGGAATAAACTATCTTAATTTTGAGAAAAACTGAAAATAAAATTATACCTTTTCCTAAATCCTTATATGTAATTTGCAGAACTGCTCCAATTCAAAATAAATTGCATTTAAAACTGATAAATCTCCAAGTCCTTTTGCAGAACCCTGCTAAACTTAGACCAGAACATAAGCATCATATCAGAACTTACAAAAGCAGAGTTATTATGCCTGATATGGAGACTTGCTCACGAGCTCATGGATGGCACTGTGGTACAGCGGTAGCATTGTCATCTCACAGCAAGAGGTCCTCCAGTTCAATTCTCGGCTGGGGTGCCTTCTCTGTGGAGTCTGCCTGTCCTCCCTATGTTCATGTGGGTTTCCTCTGGGTGCTCCGGCTTCCTTCCACATTAAAAAGACATGTTTCTGGAGCATTTCTCCCCGGGCCTCTGCTTTCAACTGACTTTGTTCCAAGTCGGACTTTCCCAGTTAACAAATGTTAAATAAATAAATAAATGAGCCACCAACTTCAATGCAATTATACACTGGTTAGATAACTACTCTTTTCTAATGGGGAACTACATTCAGAATTGTTTGAAATGAAATAAAATCACAACATTTTGGATTTGTCTTATATGATGTGGTTAGTACTGTGGAATTTTTTCAATACAAGCTCATAACTTCATTTTTTATTAATTATATTAAAAACATCAACAACTGCTGATTAATATCCACATTTCAAAAAATGAATTGGTTTTATCTCTTTTGTATTACAAAATGTTTATCTGAATGTATCGATATGCATAAACGACTGGAAAGGTAAAAAGTTGTTAGGTTGGTATAACTGCTTTCATAACACTTAAAGATACTAATGATTTAGTACATGCATTTGGGTTTAAATCATGACCAGGTATATCTATAAGGAGTAAGAATACATGCAAGAGAGTTAACTACATCAAATATCAAATACTCTGAACCACAGCATGTCTAAACGTTTTGAATATATATATATATATATATATATATATATATATATATGTGTGTGTGTGTGTGTGTGTGTGTGTGTGTGTGTGTGTGTCATCTTACTGATCTTATTTGATATTTACAAAAATTTTTATTGAATAAAAAGAAATTTAAACATATTGGAATTTTATTTTTCAAAAGAAACAATACATGTTTGAGATTGATAAAAAAATCTATTTTAAAATCAGTAGAAAATGCCAAGGACAGTTTTGGAAACATACATGGAAATGGATACATGGAGCCTTCTTTACTCCTTGCAGAACTGGGAAAATATGTTGCTGTAGAGATGTTCTTCAAAAGGGATGCCAGCAACAACCTATTCATCAGTCCACAGGACATCAAATGCAGATGGAAGGAGTATTTCTAGCAGCTTCTGAATGAAGAAAACCCCACAGCAGCTGTACTGCCCAGAAAGGAAAAGAGGAGGAGCCCACACAGTAGAAGAATAGGACCTAGGAATATGAAGTTAGAGAAAGCAGCAGGCTCAGATGAGGTCGCAGCAGATATGATAAAGATGCTGGGTGAGATAAGGGAGAAATAGCTCCTGAGGGTACTAATAGCAGTGTGTAGAGAAAGGTGTACCCCAAATGACTGGAGAATAAGCATACTCATACCAGTGTACAAGAAGAAAGGGGACATCCATAACTGTGGGCAGTACAGAGGCATCAAACTCCTATCACACTGCATGAAAGTTCTGGACAGGGTGACATAAATGGATACGCAGAGTAGTAAAATGTAAGATGGGAGATGAGCAGGTCAGATTCAAATCAGGATGCAACACAATTGACCTGATGTCTGCAGTGAGACTGATCCTTGAGGAGATGCTAGAGATGAGGAGTGTGTCAAATTGGCATGCCTAGACTTGGAAAAAGCATATGACAAGGTCCAAAGAAAGCCGATCTGGGCAGTACTGCGGTGGTTTAAAGTCACAGAAACATTGGTAAAATGTATGCAGGCCATGTACCAGGACCCAATGGCTCAAGTACGAACAGTGTTCAGCTTCACAGAGGGATTTACCAGTGGGAGTGGGTGTACACCAGGGTTCAGCTCCTAGCCCACTGCTGTTCATACTGGTGATGGACTACATTAGTAAACAGGTCAGAGGGGGCAGATCAACAAAGTTGCTGTATGCAGACGATATGGCATTAGAGGAAGACTCTGAGCTAGAACTTCAGCAAAGGACAGGAGAATGGAATGCAAAACTGAAGGCACATGGGATGAAACTAAGCACAGATAAGATGTTGGTAAGAAGCTGAGAATAGAGGTAGAAGGGAAGATACTGGAACAGGTAAACAGCTTCAAGTATCTGGGAGGGGTGGTTGAGGAGAAGGGAAGTCTGAATGAAGAGTTCAAAGCTAGAATCAGAGGGGCTGCAGCCAACTGGCAGAGTGTCAGGTGTAGTCTATAACAGAAGAATGCCAAAGAAGCTGAAAAGTAAGGTGTACGAGACAGTGGTGCAAACAGTACTACTGTATGGTACAGAAACCTGGGCAGTAAAGACATAATAGTTGAAGGAGCTAGAAGTGATGGAAATGAAGTGCCTAAGAAGGGTGGTAGGATGCAAACTGTGGGACAGATAAAGAAATGAGGACATAAGAGCAGAAGCCAAAGTAGCACCAATTGCAGAAAAGATCAAAGAGAACAGATTATGGTGGTTTGGACACGTGCAGAAAAGTAGAAAACTATCTGGTGATGAAGATTTGGGACAGAGAGGAAAAAGTTAAGAGGAAGTGAAGAAGTCTGGCAAAGAGATGGATGGATTGTGTGAAAGAAGATGTGAGACAGTGAGACATGAGTGTTGAAGGTAGGAGTGTGGCACTGAATCGAGAGAGTTGGCAACATTTAACACGATAACCCAACCCCATGTAGAAAAAAGAGGATGATGATGCTGTAGAGGTACATTAGAAGAGATCCTATCTTTAGTAATCTGATTCGCCACCATATTTTCGGGCTACACAAGCAAAAATGGTTAAAAAGGTAGCAACCTAATTATATATCATATTTAAGTGGCAAACATATTAATTAATGCAAGAATGAGAAGCAATGTATAGCTAGACAAGCATTATTAGAAAGAACTAAAAGTTTTTTCCAAGTCCTTCATTTAAGATGAATTATGAACCCTGAGTAATATGGAAAAAATCAAGATTTCAATAAACCATTGGGGTACTTATGGTAGATTGCTTTGACATGAAGAAATTACATGGGTCTATCTGCAGCTGACAATTAAAAATGTAGGTCATCAGGTCATTACAAGACAATGAGCTAGTGGATTTAATTTTCTCCTTTCTTCACTGTTGATAATCATACCTCTTGGTGCGTTCTACTGATTGTACAAATTTCACAATGTTTTTGTTGTTTATCAGTGTGTTCACCCTTGTTTTGATATGCAGCAATATTAGAACTTTGGATATTGAAGAGCTGGCATTCGGAACATTGTTAGCATACAAGTATACTCCTAATACAGTAGCACCACCTCTGATACCCACTTCCCTATTTTAAAATGTTATATGTACATTCCAGTGATATTGGCACTTAATGAATGCATGACTAACCAAAAGAGTCAGGCTGTATATTATAGAAAACTATCACTTCAAACCAAAACAGGAGGTGTAGCACATAGCTTCTGTACATTAACAGTGAAGTTTAAAAATCATGCACATCTCTCATACATTCACTGGTATTAGATGCACTTGTGGAGTAAAGAATTTATAATCTGCTGATCTTGTAAGACTGACAATTAAGAAAGTACTATCACTTACTGGAAAAATAGAGGTTTTCAATCCTTAGTAACAAAAATAATTCTTCCTGGTTGCCTGCAGTAACATTTGTATAATTTTCTTATGAGCACTGTCTGTACTGCTTTCTTCTTTTTGGCATCATTTCTGTGATAGCTTGGATAAACTTGTTTTGCTTTGGAAACGATTTATGTGCATTAGCTGTGAACTACACTAGATTGAGATTATGTAAAATCAGGCATGTCTAACAGATTTTTAAGGTGAGTTGTTATATAATCAACACCTTTTCCCCTATTTTCTTCATGGGGTTGGGGTGTCGTACCAACTGTTGCCCTCTCTCTCTCTCGATTCAATGTCACTCTCCTACCTACTTCAACATTCATGGCTGACTGCTGTAGGTCTTCCCTCACACAATACATCCACCTCTTTTGCTGGATGCCCTAATTTCCTCTTGCCTTCTTTGTCTGTCCCAAATCATCTTCACCAGATTGCCTTCTGCATGTGTACAGAACCATCATGATCTGTTCTCTGACCTTTTCTGCAACTGGAGCTACCTTGGCTTCTGCTCTTATGTAATCATTACTTGTCTGTCTCAGTGTGCATCCTACCACCCATCTCAGGCACTTCACCTCTATCATCTCTATCGTCCTCAACTGGCTTTAGTGCCTAGGTTTCTGTATCACACCGTAGCATTGGTCACATTACTGTTTTGTACACCTTACTTTCCAGCTTCTTTGGCATTCTTCTTTCAAATACTACCCCTGACACCCTGTACCAGTTGGCTGTAGCCTCTCTGATTTTAGCTTTGACCTCCTCATTCAGACTTCCCTTCTCTTAAACCACCACTCCCAGATAATTGAAGTTGTCAACCTGTTCCACTATTTTCCATTCCATCTGAAATCACAGCTTCACTTGATTTTTTCCTCCATTTGCTGCCATTACACCTCATGTGCCTTCAGTTTTGCATTCCATTCCCCTAACCTTTGCTGAAGTTCTTGCTCAGATTCTGCCTATAATGCCACATTGTTTCTGTTTACAGTATGCCACTTAAAACCTTAGCTTGTTCAAAACAAATGCAAGTTAATGGCTTTTTGAGGCTATAAAACTTGGGTTCTTCCACTGGTTAGCTTATATTGGACTATCCATGGCCTACATGAAAAATTTGATTTCATTAACTTCCTTTGCACAGCAAAAACTCTCAAAATGTATGTGGTAAAATATTCTTAGTTTTGCATAATACATCTTGACAATCTCCTCAAAATACCCACAATGTAACAAAACACACACACATCCTTACCTAACAATGTTGCAGTGCGACTGGCTCCATCAAATATTTTCAGATAGTCCCAAGTACAACCACTGACGCTTTCCGTAGAAAAGTCTTCTATTTCTATCTGTACTCTTTTTCCTGATACAGAATACAGTGTCCAAACGCATTCCAGCATCACTGGGTACATGTCTGGATAACTGGCAGAGAAGATTTCACCAGCTCCAACTCGTAACAGAGTAAAAGGCTGACATGCTAAAATCATAAAACAGACCAGTAGGACATAAGTGACTATGAAATCACAGATAAAAGATTTTTGTGCACATTAAGTCATCTCCTAAACCTGGAAATTAGCCTCAAAGTAGTGAAGAAACTGTCATCCACTTGTAACCTCAATGTTACATTCTAGAATACTTTAATGAACTACTCTGTAATTAAACATGCAGCATATAGCACTGTCCCAAACCTATGGTACCAATGATTTGTCCTGTTACCCAATTAAAATGGACTTAATTGCCAAAGTGACAAGACTTTTCCCCAAGTTCTAAAGGTGAATGCCACAGCAGTGAAACCCGTATTGCAAATTTCTTATAAACATGACTGTCTGGGATTCCATGTTAAATAATTGCCATTTCAGACACGAAAACATGAACATTCTGCTATATACTGTGGATGTGTCACTACAGTAGGAAGTAGAAAACTGCCACTCGGACACGATGGTTTAAAGCTGAGCACAAGCTTTTACTTGCATCTTGCCACATTAGAGTTTAGAAATACTAACAAGTTTATAAAGAAAACTAAATAGCTGTACAAGAGTTATGCAAGGTTTCAGACATCATGCAACATATATAGGAACACACTTACCCGAGCATAAAAAGGAGAGCTGAATCATCCAGCACAGAAACCTGATCATAATGCTGCACAGCAAATTTTTAAATAAAATTCAGCATACAAAATTAACATATTTTACATTTATAAGAAATAAATGCACATTTAGCAGACAAAGTGATTCTAATTCTAGATGAAGAATTTTACATCCATACTGAAACCTCATTCAGCCAGAGCTTCCAGGCACAATCGGCTTGAGTCTAGATGAACATAATACAGCAAAACTAGAATGCAGAAAACTTTTACTGTGCAAACTATATAGCTATAGAGCTGTTTTTCTAATCGTTACTGTGTAGCTAGACCATATTTTTTCTGATTCTTATTACTGACCATCTCCCATTCACAAGTGTTTATAACAAACATATCTTTACGTAGCCTGGAAATGATTTAGTGATATAATTTTAGTTACGTAACAGTGACATTTATTCAGTGCCAAAATTATAAAAAAATAAATAAATAAATTGAACATGTGAAAGTTTTAGCCAAGACAAGTAAGATTGCCCTCCAATACATACAATGGATCGAGTAATATTTGAAATACACACAGATTTTGTAATACACATCCCAGAACTAACAGTACATTTTCTTCATCATATGCACATTTATTGAAAAGGAGCATTGCAGATCAAGCACAGTTATAAACAATCTTCCTACAAGGACTAGACCAAGGGAACATTCTCTTCGGATGTGAAGTGCTATATAGACATCCTTATCAGCAGAGTGACCAGCTTATAGTTTGAAAACTTTAAAAATTGCCTAGCTTTAAAAGTATGCTATCTTTTCCTCACAAAAGAAAAAGAACTACATGGAGTTCAGAATAATGGCATGACTTGGCAAAGTTTAAACTTGTACAGTTGTTGATGGGAGAAACATTTTTATTTTGTCATCAAGAATGGCCCCCTTAAAATTTTCCTAGAGTTGTTACTACATCTTATGGACTAAACCAATAATACTTCACAAGTTAAATGTATAGGCTAATGTATTTTAATACTCCTTATAGCAACAGGAGACTTGCATACTGGAAAAGCACCGTCAATTATGCATTGCAGGTGAAATTCCTTAATTTGACAAGTGTTGCATGTAAGATGTAGTACTGAAACCATAGTGACACAGACTGCTCTTCTAAAGCAGTAGCTTGTGTCGGATTACATGAAGCTTTGGCTTCTGCATGCAAGTTATTGTCTGAGGCCTTAATGTAAATCATTTTGTAGGTGTGTCTATATGTGGAAAGAGTGCACACAGGTGAGTTAGTGACACTGGAGCACAAACTGCAGCTACATCATCTACAGCAACATCAACTGAAGTGAAATGCACTGTAAAACATGTGTTGGAAGGTGATAACAAATATGATGTAGCAAGTTAGGTCCGAATCCAAGAAATTTTTGTTTTGCCCCTCATGCTCCACAGCCGACACTTAGCTGCCACCGGCTCCGGTTCTCATTCACCAGATTTATTGGACCCACCATAGCCTCTCCTGGGCTCATTCTAACCCACATCTACAGCATTTGAGGAGATTGAGGACACTGGTGCAGTGTCATACTGCTGCCAGAGAATGTGCCCTATCCCCCCCAATCAGTTCGTAACAGTCTCGTGATCACGGCAATTGCTGCTTCCTGCAGATGCCAGGGCACTTCTGTGCACATGCCAACCTCCTAACCAAACAGTAAAGAAATAACATCTTATGAGCAGCAGGAAGGATTGGCACCAAAGTAACCATTACTTTACTATCAGCATATAAAAAACAGAGCATGAATGCAGATAAGTAAGAAGTTAGGGAAAATGTAATTAATGAAGAAAACAAAGGCTTATGACTGTAGCCCTGCAAAACTGGAGGATAACCAGATAAAGGACAATAGGAATGTTGTGTAAGAATTTACCATTAACTCCATATTTTTAACTGATGCCCTAAAGGTCTTCAGCTATTCATTTTTCCCGCACCAAGAGGATATTCTACATTTTCAAAGTTATTCCTAAGCAGTTCTACTTCAGAATTTTGTTTCTCTGAAACGTATGGACAGGGCTACCACTTATTTTTTTTCTGGATAGTCCAGAAAACTGAAATTTGATCTGGTAATCTGGAACTGGCATTATAAACATCAGTATTTTATTTGCCAAAGCAAACAGAATACTGGGAGTTTTTAAATTCCCACTCTCGAGAGTTTCGGTATCACTTCAGAGTAAGGCTTAACATGAGAGAGTAATTTTAGGGAAGGAGCGAGTAAAAAAGGGGAAAAAAAACACTAATTCACAATGGCAACTCCTTACTGTACCTGTATTTTATTTATATATATGTATATATATATATATATATATATATAGATATAGATATATGTGTGTGTGTGTCTGTTCACACCTTGGTTTTATTGTTTCTTGACTATTGTAACTTCCTGTAAGTCGAGCTTCTAGACTCAGAACAGCAGTGCTTAGCTGGAGAAGACCACCACAGGCTGGCTAATAACTGGTGTGTCCCAGTATCACCATACTATGCTGTTTGCCTGCAGCCTGCACCAAATGTTCATATCCCTTCTACAATATTTCGATCATGGTTTACTCAACCCCAAGTCAGTTGGGTCCCATATGTTCAGGAACTATTAGTAAATTACCCATCCTTCACTTGCCCTTTTGCCAGTTTCGCGTTACTGTAGTTCTGAGAATGGGACTGAGATATTCAAATTCATTCCATTGTTTATCAGAGCCCATACACATGGAACCTACTGCTAGGGTGTCTCAGAAGTCCTGTTTCTTAACAGTTCCCCTTTAAAACCTATGTTGTCATATTTTATTTCAACATCTTATTTATAATGAACTTGCCTCTTTCAGTTATATATTTTATTCTTATTTGTACTCTACAGTGCTTCGTAGAAGCATTAGAATACATTTGAATTGGAACTTCATAAATTACTAACTGAAGATCTTCTCTAATGGGATAGTCACATTTTTTAGCATTTTAGATGCATCTCTGTTAATATCTAGTAATAAAACTCATGCGCTGTGCAGGATTGGGACCAAAAGCCTGTCCACCATTAATCACCCAGCATCACAGCTTTTAAAAGTGTAGATAAGCCTCTCTTCTGCATGCACTGCAATTAACTTAGAGAGACAACCACATTCCAACTAGCATTCATACATTGCAAAAATCAATCATAATCAACTAAGAACATTGTGTACAAACCCTTGCATTTATGGCAATGCATGCAAAAGGAGGTCTGCTTATATTAAGACAACTGCTGCAACTCTGCCTCCCAAAACAACTTTCCAACCCACCTGCCATTCATTATACCAACACAATACACAGACGCTTTCCACCACACAGAACCAATCTTCCACTAACACCTCCAAAAACTATCAAAGTTAGACAAAGCATGCAATAGCAATGAAAGGAAGCCCTCATGTGCCCATAACCGTCATTACTGGACACCAGTACTTTACTTCTGTACACATTAACAGTTTCTCCAAAGGCATAAGACCCACTTCAAACCGTTCTCCTCCTCCTGGATGGCAACAATGAGCAAATCAGGCTTCTCTGCTCCTTCCTCAGAAACCTGTGTTTTATAACATTTTAATGCAAGTAACAATAGAAGCAAGTACAACTGAAATATTGCATTCAACTGCACTATCCTGACATCAAAGCAAGATTAAAATTTATCCTCTATTAATCCTTTCACTGCTTAAGAACTAGTATAAGATAAGCTGGCAGTGTACTGCTACTACTTAACAAGACATACACACAATCCAGCTGATCTTACTTTTGTCTCAAACACCCCTAACCTAGTGGCCAAATGGCTCACTTGAGTATGCCATCTATAATCCACCCCCTTTTATCTGCTGATGCAGTCAAAGGCCTACTGAATACCATCTCAACTCAAGCAAAAAAAAGCAATATTATGCTTGGTTACTTCAACTTACTACTGGGATTCACACACAAAAATCATTAGTCGACACTAACCTTACTAGCTTTATATGGCCTCATCTTACCTGGGACTAGACCCAAAACCCAGAGCAACATGGATACTGCTGCACTGGATATATCTTCTCACCAATGGTCCATGTACCCCCCCCCCTCCATATTCTTACTGACCAGAGATTACTCTTTCACTAAAGCCTCTCAAGTTCCAGGTTTCACTACTGTATTTAGAACATTCAAGCATGAGTGATAAACTTCCTTGGGAGGAATTTATCAGCAATTAGAATAATGTTAGTGACAAGCTCCAGAACATCTTGTCTGCATTCTCCTCTTCAGAACAAAGTCTCCCAACTCATCACTAGGCAGACCAAATGCGACCCAGCATTATGGCTAAATGCAAACATAAAATATACATTTTGGCCAAGAAAGATGTCTGAAAATCATTTAAAATTCTGAACTTGTATTATTGCAGGAGTGCAAGTCACTTAAACCAATAGTAAGAACACTAAAGCTTGCAGGCAATGTTTATGAAGAACTCTAAGGGATGCCAGAGAGAAATCAATCATGCATTTGGTAAAGCAACACAAACTATGTACAAATTTGAACATGAAGACTAAGTCATCACCAACCACTGTGATATCACCAACCTGTCTGCTGACTCTTTCAGGAATCCAGTTACTGCCTCCTCTTTAGTACAACTCTCTTCATCAGAGCCCTACAGCAAAGGGAACAGCGCCAACTCATTGTACAGATAAAAATCCCTTCAAGAATTTAAGGGCTAAACAGCTGCAAAATACTGCCTCTGTCAGCTCAGGCAGTTGCTCCCCTAAATTCAGTGCATCTGACATTTTCATAGCCATTTCCCATCAACCACATTTTAATCTGTTACTCTCAACCAGCATACTTCCCTTACCTGTAAACATTTTCAACAGCAATATCCATCCTCCTCTGTTCCTATCACTCAGTCTCCCTTTCTCTCACCACTCTCAAAAGTCCAAGACAAGGCAGTCTCCGCCCATGTTTCTAATTCCCAACTCCTATGCTGTCAGTGCCTGACTTTTAAGGGCCATAACATTATAACAGCACTCTTTCTATTTACCAATTATTCTCCAAAACGTGGATGGTAGCAACCTAAGGAAAAATATCCTTATTGACATTAAAAAACATTTGACATGGTTGAGCACTGGATGATACAGTCTCTCTACTACCACACATAAATGGATGAAAAACTACCAAATTAATAATTCCTTCCAGACAAATATGGGCAATGGCTGCTTCCACATACCCTTTATAAATCTTGATGTACTTCAGAGATTTTATCTTTGGCCCTCTTCAGTTTACTCTATTCACAAATGCCCTCAGTACTACATTACTAAAAATCTTCTTTTGCCTGAAATTTGGTTGTTTGGGTATCCAACCTAACCACCCCAAATCAGTAAAATAACAACCACACCTTAGTAAGACTTGCAAGAGGTTCAATTTATGGTACTAATGTTCAAGTCCAAAAAGGCAGAAGTCATGACTTTTGGCATCACCAAGTGCTTCTCCCAGGCTCCTGAAACCTAAGCTACACCAACCCCACAAAGTGGATTACTGAAGTTACCATCTATTTTCAAATGTCGAGCTTTATTTATATAGCTAGACTCCCAGCTGTTCTTTACAGTCCACATCAACATCTTAGTTACTGAGCTCATGGGACTACTAGGCACATGCTATAAAGAACCAATCAACTAACCCCTGATGCGACACCCATCACTGCAAAAGGAATCCAGATCCCTCTAACAGAATACAGCTTAAAGTTATTTATTTATTGGCATTTGTTTACTGGGCAAGAGCCCCTTTTCAGTAAAGGCCGATGAAGAAGTGGCAAATTAGCAATTACAGTAAGAAATGCAGACAGAAAAGTATTCATGCAAATAAATGATAATACAAAGATCGAAGTGATATCTAGTTACATTAGTTGATACACTACTATCAGAATACACTAAGGATAAATTACCAAAGTAAAATTACACCATGTGGTATAGTGGAAAAAATGTACAGAATAACATCGGTATTACTAAATAGGTAGAGAAACAGAAATGTTAAAGACAGGGTCGTGGTAGTAAAGGTCATGTAGTTTTATATATGTAGTATAAGGTTACCCAGGAGTTGAGCAGAAGCAAAGCCAGGAGTCTGTTAGCAATTGTTTTAGTCTACTTTGAAAGTGTGGGGGACTGTATATTTCCCTCAAAGTTAGAGGGACAGAGTTCCAAGATTTGGTAACACCGAAGTATAGGACATTTCCTGTAAAACCCCTGAGGCTTATGGATGTTAAGTAATCGATCTGGAGAGTAGCTATGTAAAACGCTGTTCAGTACAGGGCATTTTAGAGGTTTGTGAATTATATTGGTGTGTAACAAGATAGTGAGTGTAGATAAAAGTAGTTGTTTATTTCAAGCCAACTAGGTTGTTTTAGGGTAATTGTCCTATGAGGTTTTCAGGTAGCAAATTTTACTTTGTTGTATCATTGTTCTAGTTTTGCTTTGAATGTTGTCCGGAGATTTTTTTAGGATAGGTAAGCCATACAAGAGCAAGGTAGGTAGTGGCCAATTTGCTCTGCACATGGTTCTTAGTGCTTAGTGAGTCTTTTTGATTGTTCTACATGCAGGTCAATTTTAAGACAGTCATCAGTAATCATCTCCAGTAGTTCTATATCTGGAACCACATCTTTAATGTGTTGTCAAAGGACATAACTTTTACAAGCAAGTTTTTTCCTGGTTCTAAAATTTGGGGAAGACTAGGAACAGTAGCATAGAGGTTATTCTAACATTTTACTGATTAAAGTTTATTAGACATATAACTATGGAAGACAGTAGACTTGGAAACTCCCAATGAAAACTCGCAGTAGTTTGATGTGACAATGAGTCAAAAACCTTTGATAAATCTAGGAATAAAGATGTAGTAAGTTACCATCTATCACTTGCTTAATGGTACTTTTACAAACAAGTAAAACAAAAGCTGTCCTATGCCCAAGGCTGAAAGCCATGTTGAGTAAGAGTGAAGAGGAAGAGTTCACATAGGAGGTGAAGTAGCTGCTTATGGATCGATTTTTCAAGCATTTTTTTGACAGGGAGAAACTACTGCAACTGTTTAACAATTTCACAATACTATAGAGTTACCTCCATTGCGGAGTATAATTATATGAAAGGTTTTCCAGAGGAACATAGGATTCTTGGCTAGATGTGTTGATTAAAAACAGAGGATAGGCCAGGGCATCTGCTGCAATTCTAAGGTTTTCTGCTGGAAAGCCATAAACAGATAGTGAAACAGGTTTTAGTTTTTCCAAATTTTTTTGATAGAAGTAAAATGGATGGGCTGCAATGTGAAAGAGAATTAATCTGCCAAAAACCTTTTGAAAATGTTGGTGTTGGTAGTACTTTTGCTTTTGGTTAGAGTTGCTAGACTGCTTCTGAAATCAGAGTTAAAATGTAAAGTAGTGTATTGTGGAAATGAGAGGTTAAGTTGTCCTTGTGTTACCCGGATTATTCCTATGCAAGTTGAGCAGTGCAACTCACCATCTTCCTTTAAACATAACCTAGATTTCCAGATGGATATCTACATATTTATTCTAAGACTGACTAATATTGGCATCTTGCAGAAAGGAGGTGCAACCCAAGGAAGGGCATTAGCAAGGTGTAAATGGTCACAAGACTCTGTGACCATGGAATATCTATGAATCACTACAACATCCAAACTCAGAAAATGTAACATGTATAGCTGCTATACTAATCACTGCTTAGAAAGACTGCATAGGAACTGCTCCATAGTCCTGTATAGGAGTTAAAACCCAATTCACAGTCAAGCATACTGTTAAACCAGTGCCTGCGGAATGCTCTAAGTTAATCTCAAGCATCTGCGCATTCACTGGAAATGTGCAGACCATAACTGGATGCTGGATAGTTTCAACCTCATGGGATGGGATAGTATTAGATAAGGCTCACATAAAGGTAGTGCTGGAACAGAAACAGCTGAACACTGCTGTTTCAAAAAGCAGAGACCCAAAGCAGCACAGTACATGAGGTCCATCTGTCAGGGGGGTATACTTACAAGTGTGGTCAGGTTTTCCCCCATGTAGAAAGAATGTAATGGCACAGCTGACAAAACTGGCAGTGGCAGAACTCCCTGTGGAAAGAATAAGTGCAAATATTCTACCACATCTACTTACTATGTGCCCATCAACCCTGAAATCCTGAAATGAAGCATCATTTAGAATGGCAGGCACATCATTCCAATCAAAAAAGGATGGAATGTAGCCATGAACAGCAAAGCTGAAAGGAATGCTTCTGTCCTGGGTTCTGAGAGGATGAAAATGATTATCAGAGAGAGGATTATACTCTACTTTTTCTGAAAGCACAATGACTTGCAGCTCATTGAAGGTCCAGAACATTCAGGGTGATTTTGAGCAGCACCCACTACATTATTCTAAGTGATAGGACACAGTGATGCAATTCTTTAAGGTACATACACAATTCTCCGAAACAAAGAAGGAAACAGTCAACCTCTTATACCCCAGGACATCTGGGATAATTCAGGGTGCCACCACCAACTGTGGTGATGACGCCACTGTGGTAACAGTGACAGGATCAATGTGTTGACAGAATCAGTTTTAATGACAGGTTTCTCAAAAATGCAAACACTAAAGCACCGTCAATGATGCTCTTCCCCTGGAGGCTAAAAGCACATGGAGCTGAGATGTTTGATGGTTGAATCAATAGCCTGCAAAGAAGACTAGGATCATTTCTACAGCTGTTGGAAGAACATTTTTTCAATATTAAGTCAACTATAGCTCTAATGATATCTTCTTGAACAAAGCGAGAAGCTGGTCCCACAATCCTCGCATTTCAGCAGTAGGACTTGAAACATCTAGAATGCTGCAGGTGCTACTTGCAATGATCTTCCTTGGACAGTGAATGACAATGGGAACTAATCTTCTTGGAAAGATGATTAACTTCAATTCTTAGCATACTAGGATAGCCTGTGCAAATTAAACAGGTTCAATCCACAGAAGGATGGACTGGCCAAAAACATAAGCAGGCTCAGTGATCATTTTTTCACAGTGAAGCATATGCAGAAAAAAATATTAGATTAACTATCGAAGGCCAAAGATAAGACTGCTTTTTCACAATGCTACTGCAAAATGTATGAAAACAGAACTGAAATGACTGTAACCAGATACAGATGTGAGCATTCCCTAGAGGTCCATGGGTTTGATTGTCTAGCTTATGACTTACTGGCTTTCAAGAAGTTTGCCTGCCTAAACCCATGCTGACATTTTCTAATATCAATACATTTATCAAAATTACTTTTGAAGAAAACAAATGGCTTGTTCCTCGAACTGTAGGCAGGTCATCAGGCACCCTGAGTAGATCCCTGAATTCATGCTCACTCAGCTCCAAGTTGAGAATTGAAAAGCATGCATGCCATGTGCATGCACACACACTTCCCAAAATTAACAAAAAACGTAATAAAGCTGCTTCCTACTATTAAATCACTAGACAAGACTTAAGCCATAATCGCAAATGCACTAGCAGCATTCATGAATGTCAGTAATGCACTCCCAGTTTTTCTGATAAAAAAAAAAAAAGGTATTTTGCTGTCAAAATATAGTAAGCGACTTGCTACAAATATTACAAGCAGCTTGCTACTGTTAACTTGCAAAAGAATCTGGGTACTGTGCACTCACATTTGCTCATCATGCTCCACGACTGCTTTTTGCACGAGGCAGTTGCCCACCCCTCACCTTGGCCTAGTTACAGCACTGCTTTGTAAGAACATTGGAAAGCACTGTATATTTAATTTGCCATTTTTAATTTATTACTGACATTTAATTTAGTATTGTGGAAACTGTCCATTGTAGCACTGGCTCCCCCCAGCACTGCCCTCCAGATACAGACTCTCAAGTACCATTAATCAGACACTGTCTAGCAGACAGAGTCTAGGTCAACTCCTAAAAGTACATTTTCCAACACCATCATTTTCCTAGCAAGCAATCGTTGTACCCTTTGTAACTTTAGTATGGCTTGTTCAAAGGCAAGAGAATGCACTATTGTAGTCAATAAGATGTCAGATCAGTGCGGTGCAAAGTGGTATAATAGTCTTACTTCAAGTGAACAGATACCACGGTCAACAGATTTAAAGACTGTGCCATTTTAATAATTTGACCATTTTCAACTCCTGTCTCTTCCAAGTCTCATGATGTTTCATTTACTGACATTAAAGGCAAGGTCATTAGTACTGTACCAGGTATATATTTCTCAAATCGTCATGGAAAACTTTGGCACCTTATACTGAAGTAATTATATTACCCGATTTTCAATCAACATACCCGGTTATCCAGAGTTCATTTTCCTACTTTCATTTTTGGGAAGAGAATGAAAAGCAGCAGTCTAATAAAGGGTCCTATAGGACACCATTGTTAACCCCTATCAGGGTAGAGAGTTAAATCCCCCAACCATCAATCTAGCATTGCATCCTACTGTACGGCCAGTATTTTACACATTGAACTATGCATGGGTTGACATTTAATTTTCCTTATCAGGAATAGCACTGACTGCCTTGGCAAGGCCAAGATAAACAGAGTAAACTGAATCCATTAAGTGTTGCTATTATCTATTTCTCTGAAGCTACAAGATTAAAAATTTATGTTGTCCCTTATCAAATCAAGCAAAGGAAAAAACTGTGAAACTTGCTTCCGTCTGCAGAAGTCTTGTTTGAACTGAGCTGAACTAAGGTAGGTTACCAACCACAACTCTGAGCTGGAATACCAGATGCCTAGAGGCTTCTGAGCATCCCAAAAACAACTTTTTGCCTGTTTTTTGCTTGATTATACTATTTACTGCGCTTTTACTGAGTTCTGTTTATTTAATACTGTATTTTAATACTGTAAATTAAACTGTGCTGCTTGTACTGCATTTGTCTGCTTTACTGTGCCTGTTAAATTGTATTCTGCTGCTGTTTTCACGGTTTGCAAAGTAACTGTTGCTTCTTTTCATGGTTTGCAAAGCATCTGTTCCGTTTTTCTGCCAAGTAGCGTTTTAAATAACTAATTTGTTTTCTGTTTAAAACATTCTTTAGTTTCCTTGCTGTTTTTCTGCTATTTAATAACTCATTACATCTGAGTGACACCTCCAGGTGCATCTGTAGTTAACTCCTACTGACACCGCGAGGTGTCAGATATTAGTTGTTCATATTTGCATCAATAATTCCCAAACCATGCTATGTATACAAGGTTTGAAAAAAAGTCTTAATGCTTACATAATGGCAAACTTAACTAAATCAATATTTCACCTCTGTATAATGCAGGTAAATAGATAAACTGTTTTTATAATATTAATTTATATAGATACAAGTTTTCACATTTTTATAAATCTCAACAACCAAGTAACACAGAACTCCTTAGCCTTATATGGAAGCTCTCAGATAGAGGAATAAAATGTTTCTTTCATTGTGTGTGTAACTTGAGAGGTTGCTAAGATATTGTAAGTTGCTTACAAAATATTACAAATGTAATAGTTACTATGTTTACTGTGACTTAAGACCTAGAACCTACAGAATACTTCTTCTTTCGCTTTTCCCGGTCAGGGGTTGCCGCAGTGGAGTTTTATTGTGTTGAGTTGCCAGCCCTACCACTATAAAAATAGTTTGTGCTGAAGAGTTTGACATTTATATTTCTTTCTTCCCTATGGTTCCAGGAATATGAATATTTGTTTGAAATGTGAGGAAATAATTTGATTATGTCGAACGGCTTAGGCTCTGCCCATTGGAAGTTGCACTAAGCTCCACTGGATTGAATGAGTTAAAACTTTATTTTAGTGTTTCCAACCTAAATTGGTACAGCTATAGTAGCTGGTTTGCTGCATCTGGGTCTGTTTGTAGTGGCTGTTGTATTCTAAGCACATTTTCCATGCCACCTTTGATTGGAAGGGGACCTCCTGCACCCTTGTGAGAGAAGTGTGCTGACTGGAACCTTTCTGGTGAAGGGTGATTGGTCTGTGGCTTGCAGTAAGCACCCTCATTTGTTATTTTGATGTTTTTTAGCTACTGGTATTTAAGCCCCGCATTTGAGTGGGTTTTGGCTTGCATGAACATCGCGCAGCACTATGCACTGCTGTGGAATTGTGTGCCATAGTAGGACAGACTATCTTTCCTTTAGATATGACTGTAGTACATTAGCATAGTCCTTATCTTTAATACATCACTGATCTAAGTAGTATTGCTAGTGAGCTGTGACCTATTAAACCACCAGCCAAAAACCCCATCAGAAAAACAGATCTACAATGCACCTCCTAGATCAGTCCTGAAAGCACCCCATTTTGTGGGAACAGTACTTCAAATGTAGCATTATGAACAGCTGGACTACCCTTGTTTCTCATGCCAGCCTTTTTGACTTGGGTCTCCTGAGGCAGTATAGCAACTGCCTCATGCACACTGGCAACCCTCTACTAATAGCTCACTCTAGTACAGAGTGCAAGAGATGTATCTACACCAAGAATCTTGAATCCCTGCTCGCTTGCACTCGAAACAGTAACACTGAAGAGGTTTTGTCAACTCATTCCTCACTACTCATGCCCATAGTACCACTACTCATACACATAGTATGCACCCAACACATAAATCAACTTACATGAAGATTCTCTCAAAAAAATTACCGAAACACCAGAGACCACCAAAACAAGACTGCTACAACTAAGAAAGTTCCCACAGCACCCAGGACACACAGCAATACCAGTGTCTCACCTACCAAGCCCTTAATGCATAACACACACACACACAAAAAAAAGAAGTGTTCTTGTCATTGGAGAATCTATAGCGAGATACACAGATGTCTCACTCATCAAGTTAGATAAGGAGAAAGACATGGTCAGCTGCCTGTTCGGTGCCAGGATTTGTCACATCATGCATGCACTCAGGTCTCTCGGTAAAAAGTACCATTATGACTCTGTCACAGCTCATGTTGGTATTAATGACCTGAGATGTACCTCACTGAACTATATGAAGAGACACACGATTGAGTTCTCTGAGGACGTGTCCCAGGCAGTTCTGTCCTTAGACTTGAGCAGCATATTATTCTCACCTAGAATGATGCCACAGTATAAATAAAAAATGATGCCTTAGTTTTGGGTGTCATTCAAAGTGGATCCAGTTTCTGTCAGCCTGGGATGACAGTTGACGAACCTTGCTGCTTTGCCACAGACTGTTTGCACCTGGCACCACTAGGTTTTCAGCTGCTACCAAAGACTCTTGCCTCCCCCCCATAGCACCTTTTTAGACAAGGTTTTAACATGCCTAAAAACAAAACTGACAAAATTTGCCACCCATAACAACATAAGTGTTATGTTGCTAAACACTAGGAGGTTAAAACAAAAACTGCACACCCTGGAAGCACTTCTATCACTGGGGGATGTAGATGTCTGTGCAGTCACAGAAACCTTGTTCAAGGTGTCAGAGAGTAACCCCAGCCGTGCAAGGCTACAATGTCTTCCACACCTTCAGACTGCAAAATGAACTGAGAACCAAAGGAGGCAGTGTTTCTATCCATATTAGGGATAAATTCACCTCCCGACCAGTTAGATTGGACAACTCTGTGGGGTTACTCCAAGTTCAGATAACTGTGGTAAAACCCCCCATTCAAGTTACAGCTAGTTATAGATCTCTTTCCATGGATTATGATGAGCATGAGGCCTACTTGACAAAACTGGAGTTAATCCAAATATTGCCAAACACTGTTGTCATAGAGGATTTCAATTATCCAACAATCAACAGGGATAGCTAATCTAGTCCTAACTCATTAGTGCAAAAGTTCCTTGACTTTGTTAATTCAAATGTCGTGATACAAATTGTTCAAACCCCAACAAGGAGGACAAACATACTAGATCTGTTCCTCACTAACATGACAGATGCATCACCACAACTCTCAGACCATTATTAATCAGATCTGACCACAAATTAGTCACTTTCGAACTGTCACTAACACCAGAACTCAAAGTGCGAAGTCAGACTAAAAACTTCACCAAAGTAATCTATACCCTGCAAGGGTAAGGTATGACTGCCTTCCAAGCTCCACCTCTAGCCAGAACTGGTAACTACACCAAAGCTTACACTAAAGCCCTGTACAATCACTTCTATAAGTGAATAGACTCAGCTGTTCCAGATAGAATCAAAGCCAGAGCCCCAAGTAAAAACAAGCTGCTCTGGTGGACATCCAGCATGAACAAACCTTACAACAAATGCAAAAAATTACTGTTTGAGAAAACTAAGCCAAGGTCCCAACAATGCAGAAAAGTACCCTCATATGTTCATAGATTAGTACTAGGCTAACTGTCCTTATAGACCATTTTAAGCCTAGCCAATTACCCCAGACAGATTTAGTGAAAATTTCACTCTCCCTTAGCCTCTTCAAACTTGTCACAAACCTTGCCCCCAACCCCCCTAACATATCCGAACAGCAGTTCATTAAAGCTTTGTCTAAAGCAAAAAAGACAGCCTCTATGGGACCAGATGGCATCCAAGGCTGTCTTCTAAACAAATTAAAACATGAACTAGCACCACCATTAAGTACCCTATTTAATCACACTTAACAGGCTTTGTTCCTGTGGAATGGGAAAATGCAACAGTTACTCCCCTTCACAAAAGGGGCTTAGCAACAGTCCCGGTGAATTACAGACCCATAAGTGTGACGAGCCTCATCTATAAAGTCATGGAATGCATCACCATGGACATAAGACATAAGTGACTTCCAAACCTTGGATCCAACCCAATTCAGCTTCATCAAGGGGAGATCCTACCTGTTACACCTGGTGGATTCTTCGAAAATGTGACCAGGGCCATTGACTATGGCAAATCTGTGCACACAGCATACCTGGACTTGGCAAGGTGTTTGACACAATCTCGCACTCAGGCATTACCAATAAACTTAGCAAACTGAATATAAACCTCTTTATTGTAAGATGGGTTGCCAAATGGCTCACAAAATGGTCACACACACACACACACAGTGTGCGACTCCACATCAGCCAGCAGACCTGTCACCAGTGGAGTGCCAGAAGGGTCGGTGCTGGGCCCTCTACTGTTTGGTATATACTTCTCAGAGGTTCAGGACAAAACTAGGGTTATTGCTGACCAAGTTTGCAGATAACTGTTAACTGGGTGCAATTACTGAATCCCCAAATGATGTCAGTATACTTTAGGAGGGTCTTAAGCAGAATGACTGGTGTCTTAGTAATAGTCTCAAACTAAATGCAAAGAAATGCATCATCATTCCCTTTGCTAGAAACAATGCCCCTTCACACTATCAAATTAACAAGAATACACTATGCACTTATGAATTGGTAAGAGATCTGGGATCACAAGTAGACAGCAACCTTAACTTTACCACCATGTGTCTACTGTAGTAAGGAAGGCTTTCTACATAGCACACTTGATTAGCAAAGGCATTGCCTCTAGAACAAAGGAGGTTATAACCCCTCTATACTCATCACTAATTAGGCCCCATAACTGAGTATTAACGCCCCTTTTGGCATGTATTGTGCAAAGCACCTGCAGCAACTGGAGAGACCTCAGAGGTTTCTAACCAAGATCAAAGGACGTCAGCACATGCCTTACACAGACCAACTAAAGCCCTTGTCACTATATATTCAGTATCATATAGACTTATTAGGGGAGACTTATGCCTGGTTTACACAGCAATCTCTGATCCAAACCCAATGAATTTGCTGCACATTCACAAATCAAACGGGACTAGAGCTACCCACTCCAGGGAGTGGGACTCCAGGGACTCCTGGGACTTGGATAGGACATGCTGGAGGGACAGATTTGTCTCCCAGCGATTGCTGCATCTTTAGAATAGGCTGCAAATTCACATAACAAAAGGAACCTGGATGAGTGGATGGGACACTGTAAATTCTTACCAAGATACTGCCCACAATCCTCCTGGACATGGGCATTCATTACTAAATATAATCCTGGGTACTGACTAGAGTATCTATGGCAAAATGAAGCACCTGGATAGCTGTTTCCATAGAATAAAGCACAGCACAACACTCTAACCATAACTGTAAACAGTACGTTTTCGTCCACAGCTTCTTCAGATAACTACAAGCATCCACTTAAGGTATATATATATATATATATATATATATATATATATATATATATATATATATATATATACACATACATATATATATATATATACATACATCATTTTGCTGTTTTTGGTAACTTTTGGTGCTTTTCCTCCTTTTACTTTGGTTAGAGCATCTATGGTATTACATTAGCATGAAATGACCTCCGGGTTTATAGCTTAGTAACTTCCTACAATCTTATGAAAAAAAAGTGTCTACTCGGGGAAAGCTCTTGGAAATCCGGAGCACCTTTTGGATGATGGAAGATGATACAGGTGAACCTCGTTCTGATTTTAATGCACATAAGTTCTGCTATAACTTTAGTCAATTGAATATAAATAACCAAAACTCTCCTCAAAATTTGCGCACACAGATTGCAACAGTAACAAGTATTTGTTTCTGTCTGTTGCTCATTCAGTGTATCCACTTACCCAGTTTTGGCACCCAACATTTAACGCATTCCCAGTCACAATCTTTTTAGTTCCTTCTAACCCACCACACACACACACACACACACACACACACACACACACACACACACACACACACACACACACACTGTAAAATCCATTTGGTTGGCTAAATACACAGATGTAATGTCAAATACATTAGTTTAGCATCACAAAAGCATGGAATTGCATAGCCTTACCTCGTTTGTTATCCAGCAAGCCATCTGACCCTACAAAAGAAAAATCTTCCATTAAACATTTTCAAAAATCAGTTCTATAGAAATAGCATTCAGTTACAACAAAAACAGTTAAGAAGCAACAAACTGTGACATAAGCTATGACATGCTTACAAAAACTGACAGGTACACAACTCATGAGAACATCTTCAGTGCTCAATGCAAGGTCACAGTGAATCAGAGACATTGATAGAGATTAAGTTAAAAGTGCAACGGGTACTATGCCCATCAAAAAGAATTAAGGACCTCACAGCCTGCACTGAAACTGATGCTCACTTAGTCTACATGGAGAACAAAACCCTCTTGATACAGCACAGCGTCAGAAGTAGTAGTTCTTGTATATGGCTAAAAAGAAGGTTTGTAGGAAGTAATCTTGCTGTAAAAGTTTTACACAAATATTTAACAGAGGGAATTCATTAATTGGGTTTATCTAAATAAGAAGACAGCAGCAAATAGCACCAAGGGGCAGATGAAGCCATAAAGACGAACATAAGCTGAATACTGGACAGCCAAATTAACAAATGAGAATACGCACATCAGCAGCAACAGGAGAGATCCCACTAATCATTTGCAAGGGTATCTCTAAGTTAAATGAAGAAAGGTGTGCAGAACTCTGACAAATGCAGTATGAGGTCTGTCAATTGCAGTATGAGGTCTGCTGAAATATCAAGTGATGAATGATTTAGCAGAAGTATAAACAGTAATCCAGCTGACAGCTGCACAGATTTGACTCACCACTCCCTTGTAGCAAAGCAAGCACTGTAAAATGCTGCCAGTTTCCTCAAATTATAGATTCATATTTTTCCTTATGTATTCTCTGTGCAGGCAGTATAACTGACGTCCATTTGGAAAGGCACTGTGGGAAATGTCTAATGCCCTTTGGTAAAAAGTAACTGTTCACATCAGGGATTTCCCTGCACTGGTAAATTGACACCTTAAAGTAACACATCTAGATTTAAATCAAGTGAATACATGTTACCATTTTTAAAAGATCTGTGCATGACGACGACGTACAAAATTAAAACTTTCAGAAGTATAGAAACCCTTTAAGTAAGCATCAGTTTAGTCCAAATCAAAATACCACACATGCAAGACTCAACCAGTTCAGAAACTGTGTGGTCTTCAAACAGTTTAAGCTCATACTGAATATAATGGGGAATTTCAGGTGCTGTACTAAAGAAGTATTCAATAAACATCTTTTAAGAAAGAAAAGTGCACAGAGCTCTTACTCCATCAAAAGTGAAGTTTATTGGTCAAGATAAAGGGGAGAGTGTGAATCAAGTCATGAGATTGGCTGGACTTAAGAAGAGAGCGAGACTAAATATATCACGCAAGACCATACACAAGAAAATCTAGAGAACAGGCCTGCCACTGTTTTCTGAATTATGAAATGCGTAAGCATTAAAACTTGCATTAGGTAAACTATAATATATGCTATATTCTGCAGTATGCACTTTTTACTAGTATGAAGAATGTCAGAATTTGTGGCCTTTTTCCATGAAACACAGAAAAGTACACAAATGTAGTACATGAAGATGAACAGACTTCTGCTGGAAACACCATATTTAAAATATAGAATGTTTAGTGTACAGCAGCTTTACAAATATTTATATTCAGCCATGTGATTACAGTATCCGTTTTAGAAAAGGCCAAAGAACAATTAGTAAATTTTAGAAAACAGTCAGCAAGGAGCAGGAATGCAACATCATTGCCATGTGAATGTTAATTCCTACTTCATTTCATCTGTAATTCCTGCTGAAAAATATATAAGCCAATAGCCGAATGGATAGTCAAGTCAGGAAGGGAAGAAAACTAACCTGGAGCTTGAGTAGACCTACAAGTTTTATTCTTTGCACCTGCCTCTCCCAGTAACATCTGGAAATGCAGCCAGATTATCTTAGGGGTCACTAAGTCTTAATTAAGAAATAACAAGGAAAAAGTCTAGTTGAAGACATACATTCTTTGCTCAGAAGGGTTTTCTGTTTCCCTGTATAGCTCCATAACTCTTTGTATAGTTAATCATTAACTGCAATGTTTAACTCATTTGTTCGTGAGTATTTTTAATTTATTCACTTTTAAAAAAATAGCTTGCGGCTGGCCAATTAGGGGGTTATTTACTGCTAACTGGTGAAACTGCTAGCATCCACCTCTAACTGGCTACAGAGTTTTGCTAAACAGTAAAATGTGCGTTTACAAATATTTGGCTTATTAACAAATGTGTTGGTGGCACACTATTACTGCGGACCAGGATAGAAGGCTGGAGAGTATTAACAGTCTTTCCTGGGAATTTTAAGTAAATGCAAAACATTTCTTCAAAATATAATACTGTAAAGCAAGGATGACTTAAGGCATTGAAACACAGAGCACTGAGAATGGAATCTGTGGAACTAGGCCAGACTGCATTCAGTGGGGTGATCTTGTAAAGCTTATTCTTTGGTGTGGATAATTAAGGTTTATATGCAAGGCATAAAAGTTAAACACTCAAAAACCAAGAAAAAAGAATGCTGAAAACCAGAAATCTTGACCAGAAGAAATGCTGTACAACCCCAAACAATTGTAAAGTGAAAATTGCTGGTGTGTGATCCAGTTCAAATGAAAAAACTTTCACGATAAATAAACAGTCCAAAAAGTGGCAAAAAGAAAGACAACTTTAATCCAATAATTCTTCAAACCACGAGCGCTTTCGCCTGGTATTATACCAGGCTTTTTCAAGTGTAAAAAACAACAACAACACATGTTTGTTATATACTGCCTGGCTTAAACTCATTGGTTAATTGAATAAGACTAATTAAGATACATTAATTGAATAAAAAAATTAAAAACATTTTTACATTGAACCATGAGAACAAGCTGCTTTTAAAACACACAATCTCCTGTAGCACTTATTTTGTGTGCAATGTTATAAATGCTTTTTTGCAATCTTTATAAAAAAGCCTTGTAGTCATGAAATATTTTAAAAAATACTTAAAAAGTTAGGAATGAACTGTCTGTACAGAATCCGTAATGTCAAACCTAAAAGCAGAAACATCTTACAACTAAATTGACTGCTGCAAACCCCTGGTTTTCTAAAGACCACAAAAGGTGGAAACCTTGTGTGTAACTAGGACAAAGCTGCAAACTAGTAGTGTAAATAAAAAAGATGAAATGAAAAAATGGAACACTGTTGCACATAATTACTAAGGAGATAGACAGAAAGGGAAGAGGGTAAAAAGAGTAGGGAAGAGAGAGAGGGAAATGAAAGAAAAGAGTGAAAGAAGGAATAAAGAAAAAGCGCGGCATAAACCAACTGATGAGAAGATAAGACAACTTCAAAGAACATTTCTATTTGCTTTAAGTATACTGCCTATGCTTAAACTATCATTGAGGCCTGGGTGTCTTGTCGCGTTCAACTTCTTTTTGCCACTTTTTGGACTGTTTATTTATCGTGAAAGTTTTTTCATTTGAACTGGATCACACACCAGCAATTTTCACTTTACAATTGTTTGGGGTTGTACAGCATTTCTTCCGGTCAAGATTTCTGGTTTTCAGCATTCTTTTTTATATGCAAGGCAGCAAAAGTGTGTATTTCCTGCATGCTCCTGTGACAAAGTTGTATATCAGGAGATGTTTAATGATTCATTTTTGCATCCCCTTTCTTACTTTAATCTTCTTGAAAGTGGTGCGACTTGACAGATCATACCCCTGTTGTCAATATACTTAAGATTAAAATAATTTATTGCTGGGCAATGGAGCAGATCCAAGGATCCCCTTGGTCCAAGAGTCTTTTTAATACTTGGTTTTACACCCTTGATTGCATGTTTTTGCTTTGTGAGAGGATCACTCTAAACTTTTCATGCACTCCACTTGGGCAGTGACACCCTCTCCCCCACACTCCTAATTATATACCAACTGTAAGATCACACAACAGTAGGATACATAAGATGTGGAAGGAGTAAAGACATACAAATTGATAAACTGTGTGCAGATTCTAAAATTTATTCTCAGAGCAGATTATAGATAATTTACAAAATGTTATGCAAAACAGTGACTCCACAAAAAAAGAAGTTATGTACTCACCATAGCGTTCCATGTTTGTAGTCCATCTTGCCCTTCATTCGTACACTTAGGTTCGGAGCCTAACCACGGCTCCGACTCGGCAATTCTCTAGCTCAAAGTCTTCTGGGTGGCTCATGGCAAGGAGGTATCCCATCATGCACCGCTGACATATCCCAGATCTTGTTTGCTGCAAGTAGTAGAACTATAAATAAAAAAGAACAAACCATGGGGAAAGGTCTCAAACATAGAAAGTAATTGTTACAATTCTCCCAGGTCCTCAAAGGAGGGAGCAGGAAGGTGGGAAAGTAAGAATGAAGCGCGAGATGGACTTCAAACATGGAACATTATGGTGAGTAGATAACTTCTTTATGTTCTGTAGTTCTATCTCACCTTCATTCTTACACTTGGGACAGCGTCCCTAGCACCTTTATCTTGGGTGGCTCACGGGAAAATACTTCTGAGTACTGTGGAACCAAAGGAAGATCTGTTCCTGGAAGCCACGTCCAACTTATAGTGAGTTATGAATGTATGAGGTGTAGCCCATGTTGCTGCTGCACAAATGTTATCCATGGGGAATTTTTGCTTGAAAAGCCACCGATGTAGAAACAGATCTGGTAGAGTGGGCTTTCACCTTAAAAGGGGGATCTTTGCCACTGGACATATAAATGAATGAAATGCAGCTTGAAATCTAGTGTGATAAAGTGGGTTTTGAGACTGGTAAATCCTTTCTTGAATCTGAAAAGGAAATAAACAATTGATCTGACCTTCTGAAACTCTTGGTTCTATGAAGATAGAATCGCAGTTGTCTATGAATGTCAAGCTGGTGAAATTTGTACTCTGCCTTGTCAGAAAAATTTGGGAAAAAGACAAGTAGTTCAATGGATTGATTAATGTTTAGCCTGAGAAGAGACCTTAGGAACAAATGAAGGGTTGGTCCGTAAAGAAACCCTGTCTCTGTGAAATATCAAATAAGGAGGCCTAATAGAGAGGGCTTGCAGTTCTGAGAACTTCCTTGCAGATGTAATGGCCACTAAAAATATGGTTTTCCATGAAAGGAATTTGAGATCACAAGTTGCTGACGTTTTAAAGGGAGGTAAAGTAAGTTTTTGAAGGACAAAAATTCAAATCCCAGGGTGCCACAGAGTCCATAAAGGGGGGTCTCAATAATGTGGCCCCTTTAAGGCTCTGCACAATCTATGTGCCATAAGGTTAGGATCATTAGCCAAATGGAAGGTAAGAATAGCTGCCAGCTGAACCTTAATAGTGGTAGTAGCTGAACCTTGATGAAACAGTTGTGTAAGAAAAGTACAGTTTTGTACCTACCATAAATGTAGATGTTCGAGTGCTCATACAGCTGCAGTCATTACAGATGGGTTATCCTGCCATCAGGTGGGTCCTCGGTTGGCCGAATTCCAAAGTCTAGGTCCAGCGTCGGTTGTCGTCGCTTCTTCCCTGACGTCAGTGCGGCAGGGGTACAAAAAGAGGCAGCCAACGCCATTTTCTTCAGTTTTTCTTGCCCTAGATGTCAGGTGCCCCCAGAAGGAAGGCAAAACAAAGTTATGCAAACATGTAAAATAGAATAATCAAAAAACTGTAGTTGCAAGCAAATACACCATAAGAGAATACCCCAAATAGGTTGTATGATAAGGTGTTTGTCATAAGGCCTGTCCTAAGAGGGGACGGAGGGGGGGTAACCTGGACTGCAGCTGTATGAGCACTCGAACATCTACATTTATGGTAGGTACAAAACTGTACTATGTTCAACGTGCATACAGCTGCAGTCATTACAGATGGGAAGAATCCCAAAGCTAAGTAAGGGTGGTAGGCACTAAGTGGAACTAGAAGGAGCGAGGATGCCCTGCAAGACTGCTGTGGCAAAACCCGCTCTTGATTTAGAGTATAGTGGAAGGTGATAGTGCTTGGAGAAAGTGTGCACTGAACTCCCAGTGGCTGCTTCCAAAATGTCCTTGGTAGGAACCCCCCTGAGGAAAGCTGCAGAGGTAGCTGTGGCCCTGGTGGAGTGGGATCTGATGCATGCAGGCACAGTTTTTCCATGAAATGAGTAACAAAAGCGTATGCAGTGGGCTATCCATTTTGAAATTGTCTGTTTGGAAATAGCCTTTCCTTGAGCACCTGTAGCATAGGACACAGAGTTGCTCGCATTTCCTGAATGGCTTTGTCCTGTCCAAATAATAACAAAGTTGTCTGTGAATATCCAAGGAATGTAGTAGTCTTTCCCCTTTGTTTTGTGGGTTTGGATAAAAGGTAGGTAGGTGGATAGTCTGATTCAAAGCTACACTGGATACTACCTTTGGCATAAAGGTAGGGTTGGTTCGTAAGGAAACTCTGTCCTGATGGAAAATGATGAATGGTTGCACAGCCATGAGGGTCTGTAGCTCCGAAACCCTGCGTGCTGAGGTGATAGCCAGAAGAAAGGCTGTTTTCCATGACAAGTATTGTAGTTCTGTTGAAGAAGCTGGCTCTCAAAGGGAGGAAGGGTCAGCTTTTCCAATACGAAGTTGAGGTCCCAAGTAGGGATTGGTGGTTTCCTTGGGGGTTTTATATTTTTTGCCCCTCTGAGGAACTGCCTTAAGAGAGGATGAGAGAATAAAGGAGGATCTGTGTTGTATTGTGCAGAAATGGCTGAAGCGTGGATCTTGATGGAGGAGAAGGAAAGTCCACTGTTTAACATCTCAGCTAGGTACTGTAAAATTTGAGGTATATTTATTACCCAAGGATTTTGGCCCTTTTCTTGATTCCAGGCACAAAATCGTTTCCATTTGGCGGAGTAGGCTTTTCTAGTAGAAGGTCTTCTGGCCTCCAAGATGACATCCTGCACCTCCTTGGAGAGGAGAGTCTGTTGGGAAATCAAGGAATTCTCCATGCAGCTAGATTTAGGGTTTTGAGCTGGCTGTGAAGGGTTTTGTAGCTGTGCTGGGACAACAGAAGAGGGACTAGAGGTAGGATCCATGGTGGGGAATGTGTCAGGCTCTTCAGGAGCGGATACCAGTGTTGTCTTGGCCAGTCTGGAGCAATGAGAATCATTTGCGGCCTCTCTGCTCTGGCTTTTAATAGAACCTTGGGCAGCAGAGGAAGAGGAGGGAAGGCATAAACTGTCAATGTTGTCCAATTGAAAGAGAGTTCATCCACTTTCCAGGCCTGTGGATGATAGGTCCTTGAACAGAATTTTTTCAACTGGTAATTTCTGTGGGTAGCAAAGAGATCTATGTCTGGCTGTCCCCATGCCTGAGTTATCTTTGTGAAAACTTGAGGATGCAACTTCCATTCATGTGGATCTGTCATATTTCTGCTTAGGTTGTCTGCCAGTGTGTTTTCCTTCCCTGGCAGGAATTGTGCCTGTAGCTGAATTTGCAATTCCAGTGCTGTGTTCCATAGGGTCATGGCTTGCCTGCACAGGGGGTATATGAATGAGTTCCCCCCCTGTTTGTTTATGTACCACATCACTGTGGTGTTGTCTGTCCTTATCAATAGCTGGCCTGGATGCAGTAGGTCTTTGAAGGTCATAATGGCATTTTACACGGCTAGCATTTCCTTTTGGTTGATATGTAGGTGCTTCTCTGTTTGGGACCATTATCCCTGAATGCACTGATCTGTCATGTGTGCTCCCCAGGCGTAGTCTGAGGCGTCTGTTGTGATGATTTGAGTTGCTTGAGGTACACAGAAAGGGAGACCTGTGTTTCTTTGGCATGCTTGAGCCCACCACAAAAATTCCTTTTGAAGGCATGGAATGAGTGGTATAATTGTTTCCAAGCTGTGGCTGTGTTGAGACCATAAGTTTTTTAGGTACCATTGAAGTTTCCTCATATGCAGCTTTGCACATGGGATTAGTAGGATGCAAGATGCCATGAACCCCAGAGCCTGCAGGACTTTCCTTGCAGTTAGCCTGGTGAAAGTTGCCATTTTGCTGAACTATTGAGACAGTTGCCCTTATCTGGTGTGAGGTAGGCCATCTGGGTGGTTGTATTCAAGCTGGCATCTAGGAAAATTATTTGTTGAGAGGGCATTAGTTTTGATTTCTTTTTGTTGACTGTGTATCCCAGGTAGTTCAACAGTTTTATTACAAACGCCAGGTGCTGCAGTAGTATGTCCTTGCTGTCTGCTTGGATCAAGCAGTCGTCCAGATATGGGTAGATTTGTATTCCTTGTAGTCTGCAGAAGGTGATTACTGATGCCAGGCATTTCGTAAACACTCTGGGCGCAGTAGATAAGCCAAAGGGCAATGCAGAGAATTGGTAATGGGTTGAACCTGCAAGAAATCTGAGGTATCTTCTGCAATCTTGACTGATAGGGACATGCAGGTATGCCTCCTTGAGGTCCAATGTTACCAGCCAAGACTCCTTGCCCAGCATGGGAAGAAGTTGCTGTAATGTGAGCATCTTGAATTTTGGCACCTGTAGATATGTGTTTAGGATGGATAGGTCTAAGATAGGTCTCCAATCTCTGTCTTTCCTTGGTACCAGGAATAGTCCGGAATAAAACCCTTGACCTTGTTCTTTTGCAGGTACCTCTTGAATCGCTTTCATGTCCATGAGAGCGGAAATTTGTTTTTGCGCCTCTGCCCTTTGATTTTGTGGCAGGTTTGGCATGCCTCTCATTTTTGGAAGGGTGTGAAAGTGGAATCTGTAGCCTCTGTCTATAATGTCCAAGATCAATTTGTCTTTTGTAACAATATGCCAGTTTTTTGAGAATAATGCCAGTTTTCCGCCCAAAGGTGCTGCCATTAAAGCTTTGCTTGGCAGGTGTAGGGGGAAGTCATTGTGTCTGTTTTCTAAATGACTGATCTATCTTCTCCACCTCTTGGGGTTGGTGCTTGCCACTGTCTGGCTCTGAAAGATCCTTGAGGTTGCCCTCTACCCCTAGGGCATCTGTATCTTCCCCTTTGAGGTCTGTCCATGGCTGGAAAGGACCAATTCTTTGAAGGCCAGTTTCTGCTGAAACGTGGAGGTTGTATCTGCAGGAAATCCTTTACTGTTTGCATTGATTTAGCTTTTTCCTCCATTTTCTTTAGTACCTCCTCAGCTTTAACACCAAACAATACATCTTTTTGAAGAGGTGCATCTAATAATTTAGCCTTGACATGATCTGGCAAGGTTTGCTCTTTGAGCCAAGCATGCCTACGTATAACAGACCCCGTAACAGCAGCTCTACATGAGGCCTCTAAAGCATCAAAACTACACTGCAAGGTATGTTTACCCACTTGCTCTGCACCATGCAACAAATACTGCAACTCTTAAATCTGGTTGTTCTGGTTGTGCCATTTTGCTTTTCAACTGAGATAACAAAAACTGTTGATACTTAAGCATGTGGAATTGACAGTTTAATGCCCTCATAGTTAAAGTGGCAGAGGTGTAAACCTTTTTCCCCCACCTTTCTAAAGCTCTGGAATCCCTCTCTGAAGGCAATGGGTTTTTAGCAGTAGAGGCCTTAATTCCCTTGGGACCTTGTGAAATAGTTTCTGGGTCAGCAGTATGGCTTTTATATAGGAACTGGTGAGAATCAGGAACCCGGTATTACCTGTCTGGTTTAACAGGAGCTGGAGGTAAAGAATCTGGATTAAGGCTGGCTTCTGTGTACACATCATCCAATATATCTAAAACAGGAGGGATAGCCAGGGGCCTATGCTGGGGGAGCAAAAGAAATTCCCTGAGCCTTTTCTTGGAATCTGAGTAATCTTGGCCTTCCCAGTGAAAGTGTTCCCTCAATGTATGCAGGGTTTCCCCAAAAAAGAGTAGTCCTCTGGGGGAGGGAATAGACTCCTCAGCATCAGAGTCTTCAAAAGGTGAATAGGTGTAATCCTGGTCCTCAGAGTGTTCTGAGGTAATAGAAGCTTGATCTGAGGAAGGATAGTCTTCCTCTAATCTGGGTCTTTTGTCCGAGGGGGGTTGGGAACCCCTGATAAGAGTCCTCAGCCATTTTAAGCATCTGCTTTTTAGGCATGGGGCCTTGAGAGGAGGTCTGAGGACCCTGTTTTTTGGTTTTCATGGCTGCTTTAGATTTGGTGAAAGCTTTAATAGAGAAGGAGGAAGGCCTGAAGACACCTTGAGAAATGGCAGGCCTGTCTAAATTCTGAGTTTCCCCGCCAAGAGTGGCGTCGGTATCTGCAGGAGGAATGGGGTCCGAGAAGCCTGCGACCTCGGGTACTGTAGTCACCGGTAATGAAGTGTCATCGGTACTCAGGGGCTGCGTAGGTGCCTCTCTGAGAACCGGTAGTCAGCGTAAGCGTGGTCTCAGTAGTCGGTGCGGACCTGGGATGTCGGTCCTTATCTTTGCGACTTTTGCTCAAAACTGGAGTCGGAGTATCCGACGACATGATATAATTAATTTTTTGCCAAAATAATGAAGGGCGAACTCTGCCTGGCGCTTAATAGTGCACTTGTTGAATCTAGCACAAAAACGGCAGGCCGAGACGTCGTGGTCTGGGCCTAAGCAAGGTATACAGAAAGAGTGGAAATCCTTATGCGGTATTTGCTTTCCACAAGAAATGCAATTATTAACTTTGTCTGACATCGGTCTGAGGCAAGAAAAGTTTCCCCAATGGGGTACTTAGCTTTCAAGAAGACTTCAGCTGAAATACTTTCGTAAATCTCAGGAGCTGGCCGACCGTCACTTGCGAACTGCTTCTGCTTCTGGCACCGCACGGCAAGAAAGACTCAAGAAAATGGCGTCGGCTGCCTCTTTTGTACCCCTGCCGCACTGACATCAGGGAAGAAGCGATGACAACAGACGCTGGACCTAGACTTTGGAATTCAGCCGACCGAGGACCCGCCTGACGGCAGGATAACCCATCTGTAATGACTGCAGCTGTATGCACGACGAACATCTCCAAAATCGCAGAGATAGGGGCTGTATAAGGATCGATTTTCCTATCACGAGCCCAGAAGGAAAACCTTTTCCACTTACTGCCATAAATCTTTCTAGTTGAAGGTTTGTGGGAAGATGTCAGAATATGTACAACATTAGGAGAAAAGTCATGAAGCCCGACTAAGGATGGAATCGGAACAGCCACGCTGTCAAATTGAGGGTGTGGAGAGAGGGATGGAACACCCCTGACATGTGCGTCAGTAAATCTGGCACTGGGTCCAGAGTCCAAGTTTCATCCATTAGGTGAGGTCTGAGGACGGGGAACCATATCTGATGAGGCCAGTAAGGAGCAATGAAGATTATCTTGCTTCCCAAAGATTTTGCTTTCTGAATTACCTTTGATATCAGAGGAAAAGGGTGGAAGGCACAGAAGTGTCCCGAGGGCCAATCATGAATGAGTACGTCTCTGGGTGTCGCCCCCTTCGGGGGGATCAGGGTGAAGTAGTTGCTGCATTTGGAATTGAGAGGGGTGGTGAAGAGATTGCAGCAAGGCTGACCCCATCTGTGAAAAATCTGTTCCGCAATGTGTGGATTCAGATACCACTCAGGAGGGGTAATAATCACCCTGCTGAGCCTTGTCAGCTATCACATTGGTTTTCCCCGGAATGTGCATTGCGACCAGAAAAATTGGTAAGACACTGCCCACTCCCACACTCGAAGGGCCTCTCTGCATAGAGGGTAAGATTTGGTCCCTCCTTGTTTATGTACCATACCACTGACATACTGTCGAAGTGAACTGAAATTGTCCCTAGAGGAAGAAAGCTGTGAAGTGCTTGCAATGCCAGAAGCACTGTTCTCATCTCCAAGACTATGATATGCAAATGAGCCTCATGTTCCTGCCACATGCCTTGGACTGTTCTCTCTAGATAATGCCCGCCCATCCTATCTGGGAGGCATCTGTGGTCTCGGTGGCAACAGGGGGGAGACAGAACAAATGGTCTGCCTGTGGTCAGATGGCTGGACTGGTTCCACCAGCAAAGATCCTGTTTGCACGATTCTGTTATCAGGATGGGGTGAGAAAGAGGTTGTTGCAGAGACCACTGGGTGAAAAGTAACCACTGCAGAACCCTCATGTGCAGTCTGGCTAATGGGACTAATGTTATCATAGAGGCCATTGTCCCTAACAATTTGAGTACCGTCTTTACTTTCATTTTTCACTGTGGAAGTAGACTCCAAATTTGTCTGAGATTCTGGACTCTCTCTATGGGGAGGGTAAGCCCTCACTGTGATGGTATTTATTTCGGCGCCAATGGAATTCACATGCTGAGAGGGCGACAATGCAGATTTTGGCAGTTTATTGCAATTCCTAGCTGCAAGCAAGTCATAATGGTGGCATCCCTGGCCTGTAATAGTAGATGCCTGGTGGTGGCAGTCAGGAGCCAGTCGTCCTTGTACAGAAACACTTAGAATCCAAGGCATCTCAAGATGAGCCGTTACCACTGCCATGCATTTGGTAAACACCCTGGGGGCTGTGGTGAGACCAAAGGGTAGGGCGCAAAACTGGTAATGACTGGCCCCCAGCCAGAAGCATAAGTGACTTCCTTGATGCTCTGTCCATTTTGATGTGGTAGTACGCATCTTGGAGATCTATGGAGCACATCCAAATGTCTTTCCCCTCACAACGAGAGTATCGACTATAACGTGACCATTCGGAACTTGGACTTCTTTACAGATTCGTTCAACTTGCTGAGATCCAAGATGGGCCTCAAGTCCGCTGTTCATTTTGGCACCAAAAAGAATCTGGAGTAAGTCCCTAATCCTACTTGGTCTACGGGGATGGGCTGGATGACTCTTTTCGAGCAACTTTTGGATTTCTACAGTTGCTGAATCCCTGTGATTGGAACATCCGGGATTCTTCTGGTCCGAGGAGGAGGGAAAGAGAAGGGAGTACAGTATCCTCTGGTAATTATCCTTTGCAACCACTTGTCTTGTGTGATATCATGCCAGGCTTCTGGGTACAAGGATATACAAGATATACAAACCCTGACTGGCTCCGGAGATGCACAGTCAGGCCTCCTTTCAGGAGCGCTGGTAGGGATGACCACAAAAGGAATCACGGTCGCCCTGATTCTGCAGGCCTCCCCTGCCTCTAGGGCAATGTCTACCATTATTTCCTCTTCCTCTGCCTCTGGAGAAGGAATCACCCTGTGCTTCCTGGAAAAACCTCTGCAATTTCTTGAAACATCTTTCCGCCCCTCTGCCCTTTGAGATAGGGTCTAGAAGGAATGGAAAAATGGACTCCCATGGCAGACAGGGTTTTCCCTTCCTGTTCACACCTGGTGAGTGTGTCCTTTACCTTAGGTCCAAACAACAAGGATCCAGCAAAGGGGGCACTGGTAAATGTAGACTTAAAGGCCTCCACCAAATTCAAGTGCATCCAGGAGTGTCTTCTAATTGAAACTCCTGTACCCGCTGCCCTACTCGCTCCATCCACTGCATAAGATATCAACCTCATGGAGGAGTTGACAATAGAATTTAAGGTAGACATCTGTGCATTAAGCTTATCAGATACTGCTTCAGATACGTTACCTTGGAGAGCATCTCCCAGCTCTTTCAGATCTCTCTGAAGCCTAGTGAAATGAGACAGGTAGTTCAGTGATCTGAGTGTAAAAGCCGCTGAAGAAAATACATGCTTCATGTACCTATCCATCGTTCGAGACTCCTTGTTTGGTGGATGGACAGTGGAGAAAGTTTCAGCAAGTTCCTTTTTGGTGGCTGCTGTCACCACCATGGCATCTACTGGCATGCCTTTGGTGAGAAAAACTTTGTCCTGAGGTGCTGATAAGAATTTATTAGGTATTCTAGGAACTGGTTCCACAATATCAGGAGATTACCACACCTTTTGACTCACTAGATCCAAGAGTTCATTGAAAGGTGGAGAAGCCCAAGAGGCAGAAGTTTGAGACCCGAAAGCCTTTAGGTACACCGACTCATCAGAAGGGGAGGTGGTGGGCCAACTGCCTCTCTGTTTCAGGATCTCAAGGATATCTGCGAAGGAGATATCAGAGGACGACATGGGGGACCCTTCTGACTCCTCGAGGTCAGTGTCTAATGTAATGGACTCATCGGGGGAGTCAACATGCTTCCACTTAAGTTTTATTCTGAGGGGTCTCCACAGAAGGATATTCTGGGGAGATCTCGGAAGACCGGGGACGACTCATGAAGGGGTCTTGAGGCTGCGAGTCTTTGCTGTGTTGAATGAGAGAAGGTGCTGAGACTGAGGTCAGCGCTTTAGGGGGAAGAGTGATGGTGCCCCTAGTTGGAACTGAAAACTTGGACAGAACACTCATCAGCTGAAAGGCAGACCCCCCCCCGCTCCGAGGACGCCCCCTGCTCCGAAGGAGCAGAGGCAGTCCTCGGTGCTGAGGAGATAGGCTCCGAGACAGATGTGGGGTCCGAACTCACCCGAGCCAAAGCACCGAGACGTATGCTCGGAACCAAAGAAGTTCAGGTCCAAGTGTTCCCTTCAGGCCCGACCAGAGCACTTAGGACCCTAGTCCCCACGGACAGTACCAAAGGAGTCAGAGTGGATATTGGAACAGAGAGACCTATTGAGGTAGCTGGAACCGACCTTTCCAGAGCAAGTGGCACCAACATATCTGGCTCCAAAGCACTGGAGTGGCTCGTAAGAGGAACAGTGACAGGGTGTACAGGCTCAGTAGGCTCCGGAGCAGACTGGGATGGAGCCGAAAGTAAAGTTGCCAGCGCCGATGTCTTGAGGAGTCTGCGCACCACTCTCTCAATGTCCTCATCAAAAAGACATCTTGAGGACCTGGAGGATAAAGTGGGGGACCTAGACCGCTGAAAAATTGGCGATCTGAGTGTCATAGAAACCAGACGAAGTTCAGCTGACTGGCTCTGAGAGACAGGTTCAGTTATCGGCTCTGTAACCCTTGGAACCGAACTGATTGTACCACATCAATAATCTCTGTCAGCACCAAAACCAGTGGAGCCTTACAGGAAGTAGTCGATTTAGCAATTTTCTCTGGCAGCTCTGACACCAAGTGGGAGACCGCCTTTTTGTAGGTTTAACTTTGTCTTTTTCAGACGATGGAGACTTGGGACTAGAAGAAGAAGAAGCAGCCTATTCTTCCTCAAAAGAATGCTTTAAGAGACCTCTCAATATAAGTTTGTTCTTTCTCTCTTGAAGGACTCGAGAACTAAAAGCATGGCAAAAGGAGCAAGATTCTTGAATGTGAATAGCACCCAAGCAGTATAAGCAAATAGTATGACCATCTGTCAGGGACATATTTTGTGCGCACTTGTTACATTTTTTAAATCCAGAAGGCTTGTGGTCTTTCGAGTCTTTAGACATATCCGAAACCAAATAACAGTTACCAATGACAGAAACAGGAACTACCTCTAAATTAAATGGTTAGCCCCAAGGAAATAACAGATAGTTAGACAGAGGACTAGGTCCTCTAACTTAAATGGGCCTAGCCCTAGAAGAAGAAACAGACTACAGACAGAGGACTAGGTCCTCTAACTTAAGCGGGTCTAGCCCTGGGAAGGAAAGAACACGAGCGACAAACAGAGGACTAGGTCCTCTAACTTAAATGGGCCTGACCCTTGGTAAAAATAGCTTAGAAAAGAGAAACAATTAGGCAAAGGCCAAATAGCAAACAAAACCAACAGCAATGCAGGCATACACAACAGGCCTGTGGAAGAACAACCAACAAAAAACAGCAGAAACAGAGCAAACAATGCCACACAAGGTCATAGACATACACCAGACTATAAACGAATACTAAGAGAGCTGAATAAAACTTTTTTAAAAGCTATAAATTGAGTAAATCAGAAAAAAGATATCACTTAGCCAAGTCCAAGAAGCATCACATCTGAACTTAACGAGTGGCAAACGAGATCTGGGATATGTCAGCAGTGCATGATGGGATATATCTCCTTGCCACGAGCCAATCAGAAGACTTTGAGCTAGAGAATTGAGAGTCAGAGCTGAGTTTTGGCTCTGAACCCAAGTGTAAGAATGAAGGCAAGATAGGACTACAGAACATGGGGTGATAAGTTGTCCTAGTGACATCCAGGTAACCTCGGACACTAGAATCAAATTAAATTATAGTGAAAAAGAACTGCGCAAACTGGATCTAAGCAAAGCATAGGGAGGAGACGGAATTAGTAACAATGACCTGAGAATACTTCAGCAAGAACTTACGGTACCATTATAGCGATCATTCACTAGGTCATATAAATATGGTGAGATACCTCAAAATCAGAGACATGCGCTTATTAAGCTGGTCTTTAAGGGAAAGGGGAATAGGACAAATCCCAAGTCATACAGACCCTTAAGTCTGCTTCCACATTGTGGAAAAATAATGGAGAAGGTAATATTGGACAAGTTATTGTCAGAACTGGATAGGTTGGGACTTGAAACTATACATCAGCATGTGTATGTTGAAAATAGATCTATTGCCACCTGTAACAATGTTCTATAACACTATATCAACAGCTATGATGATACATTGTGCTGTGATGTAATTTATATAGATTTAACTTTAGCATTTGACAGGGTAATACACAAAACACTGATTAATAAATCAGAGCTAGGTATTGACGTACTCTTGATAAGATGGATAACTACATGGCTTACAAATAGGATATGGCAAGTATCATACAGCAACTGGACAGGTGAAATCCTTGGTTACAGTCAGGGTGTCCTCCACAGCTCTCTGTCCTAGGCCTTTACTTGTTTAGATTGCTTCTTTCGGACCTAACTTTTTCATCTGAGGTGTTCTACAATCTATATGCAGATGACCTGAAATTGGGTAAACTGATTCCATCTGTTACAGATAAGGCATGTTTGCAAAATAACATGACTAAATTGACCATTTGGACACAGGAAAATAATATGCTGATAAATACACAAAAAAAAGTTATGTACTTACCATAACATTCCATATGTGTTGTCCATCTTGACCTTTATCACTGATTGGTCAGATCCGATGTATCGGAGCCATCTTGACCTTTACAAAAGCTCAAGGTCTACAGTAAAGCTCATGGGCGTCCTTCCCTACCCATAATGCAGTTCCATAACTTCTTCAGATCCTGTTTGCCCCATCAACTCATATGAATGAAGAAAATTCCTTTAAAAAGTGTATGTGTGTGTATATATATATATATATATATATATATATATATATATATATATATATATATATATACACACACACACACATACATACATAATAGTATATATATATATATATATATATATATATAAATAAGCCAAGGCAGTATTTCTGATGCATGGAGATCTGCAAACCAATAACTACTCTGTCTCCCAGGAGTATAGGAAGAGGGTATGGAAAGTGGGTTGTAAGAATAAAGGTTGAGATAGCCAACACACATGGAATGTTATAGTAAGTACACAATTTTATGTGTTGTCAATCTTGCCTTTATTGTCACTAATGGGACTGCGTCCCAAGCAATCTGACTCTTGGGTGGCTCATGGGGGTATACTCCTCAGAACCATAGAACCAAAAAAGGCTCTACTCCTAGAGGCCAAATCTACTTTGTAATGAGTAATTAAAGTATGAGATTTTGCTCACGCAGCTGCAGCGCAGATGTGATCCAAAGGTAAATTTGCTTGGAAAGCTGTAGATGTTGCTATCGACCTGGTGGAATGAGCTTTAACAGGGAATGGAAGAGCTCTAACTCAGAGTTGTAGATGTAGGATATACAAAATGTGAGCCATCTAGATAAGGTAACTTTTGAAACTGGTTAACCTTTCTGAATGTCAGAGTAAGATATAAAGAGCTGATCTGATTTCATAAATTCTGAAGTTCTGTGCAAGTAGAAATGTAACTGTCTATGAAAGTCTAGAAGATGTAATGAATATTCTCTCATTTTGGAAATTTGTGAAGAAAACTGGCAGCTCGATAGATTGGTTGAGGTTACTTTCCGACACAACCTTTGGAAGAAAGGATTTGTGTGTAAAAAAACTCTGTCCTTATCAAAGGCGGGCTTGACAGACCAAGCTTGCAATTCCGGAACTCTTCTACCTGAAGTAATAGCCACAAAAAGGTGCGTTTTCCAAGATAGAAATTTCAAACCACATGTGGCTGAAGGTTCAAACAGAGGACAGATATTTGTCAAGATGAAGTTCAGATCCCAGGGAGGAGATGGATTTTTGTATGGAGGTCTTATAATTGTAGTGCCTTTCAAAAAGGCTTTATAAAGCCTAGGAGACAATTGCAGCACCATTTTCTCCTACATGGAAATTTGAAATTGCGGCCTACTGAACTAATAGTGGAAGCAGCAACTCTTTTATAAAATGTTTCGCTAAAAATTCTGGAATACAATGTCTGGGTGCCAAAAAGGCCACTGTCTGATTATTGCTGCCCCATGTTACAAATCTCTCATTTACTCTTGTAAAATTGTGTTTATGGGAAGATAACAAAATAGGTTTGACTGGAGAGGAAACCTGGTGATTGGGGAAATGGAGCAGCTAAGTTGTCAGTTTGAGATTGTGTAGTTTGGGATGTACCATTCCCAATGGGCGAGTAAGGATGTCTGGAGCAGTGTCCAGAATCCATGGTTCATCCCAAAGATGAGGCTGAAAGAAGGGAAACCAGATTTGATTAGGACAATAGGGGGAAATCAGGATTACTGTAGTCTCCAACAAACTTGCTTTCTGTATCAACTTGGGAATCAGAGGGATTGGAGGGAAAGCATACAGGAGTCTCGGAAGCCTACTGTGAACAAGTGCATCCCTTAGTGACTACCCCATGGGAGGGATCAGGGCATAGTTGTTGCTGCATTTAGTATAGGGCAGGTGATGCAAACAGATCGTAACAAGGCTGGCCCCATTTCCAGAAAATCTCTCTGCAACTTTCTGATTGAGGGACCACTCATGCTGCCATAAGATGGCTCTGCTCAATTTGTCTGCAATTATGCTGGATTTTCCTGATTTGCGTGCTGCAATCAGAAAATGGCTGGAAGCTGTTGCCCATTGCCAAACCCTTAGAGCTTCTCGACAATGGGGGGCAAGATCTGGTTCCTCCTTGTTTGTTCATGTACCAGATTACTGACATATTGTCCGAATGGATTGATATAATTCCCAGACGGAGTGTGTCCTGAAATGCTTGCAATGTTAAGAACACTGCTTTCATCTCTAGGATGTTTATGTGCAAATAAGCCTTGTGATCCTGCCAGATGTCTTGAACTGTCTTCCTGAGATAATGCCCCCCCCCCCTCATCTGAGAAGTGTCCATGGTCACCATGGCTTGGAGCGGAGGAGGAATAAAGGGACAGCCTTTAAAGGAGAGTGAATCCACCCCATTGGAGATCCATTTTGCAGGAGTTTATAAAAGTTTTGTGCGGCATTGGAAGATCTAGGATTGATCATTGTGTGGAAAGTAACCACTGAAGTATCCTCATATGCAGATGAGCTACAGGAATAAGTACAGTAGATGCTGCCATCTTCCCCAATACCTGAAGTACTAATTTTGCAGTGGGTCGTATCTTCATGATTAATCATTTCACATGAAGGCAGAGATCATGGGCCCTGTCTTGAGGGAGTCTTGCTATCAATGTTATTGTATTTATTTCTGCTCCTATGAATATTACATTTTGACATGGCTCTAGAGCAGATTTGACGTAATTTATAGTAATGCCCAGGAAGGAACAAAGATGAAGAATATAATCCCTGGCTTGTAGCAGATGATGCCTGGTTGGGGTGGTTATGAGCCAGTCGTCCAGATACGGAATCACCCGGAATCCTCAGCATCTCAGGTGAGCTGCTACTACTGCCATGCATTTGGTGAACACTCTGGGGGCTGTAGTGAGGCCAAAAGGGCAGGGCTCAAAACTGGAAGTGACTGGCTTCCAGCCAGAAGCGCAAGTACCTTCTGGAGTGCCTTTCCATTTGAATGTGGTAGTACACATCCTGAAAGTCTATAAAGCACACCCAACTATCTTTTTCCAGGAATGGAAGAATCAACTGCAGTGTCACCATCCAGAACATTGCCTTTTTGATGGATTTGTTTAGCTTGTTGAAGTCCAAAATGAGTCTCCAGTCCTCTGCTGTTTTCTTTGAAACTAAAAAGAATCTTGAGTAAGATTCCGGATCCTCTCTGGTCTGCAGGGACATCTTGAATGACTGTTTTTATGAGCAACTTTTGAATGTCTAGTGTTACTTGTTCCTTCTGACTGGGTGGAACGTCCGGAACAGATTTGTTTTCGGGAGCGGGAAAGGAGAAGGGAATGATGTATCCTCTGTATATTATGTCCTGCACCCATCTGTTTAAGCTTTGCCAGGTTTTGCTGTGCAGAGACAAATGGCCCGCAACTGCCTCCAGAGACAAGCAGTCGGGCACTCCTTCAGGAGCGCTGGAAGGGTCTGCCAAAGAAATATTCTCTGGAGCCCTGATTCTGTGGGCCTCCCCTGCCATTAGGGCGGTGTCTTCCATTATTGTTCCCCCCCTCTGCCTTTGGGGGAACTTCCACCTTGTGTGTCCTGGAAAGACCTCTGATTTTCTGAACCACATTTTCCCACTACCTCTGTGACCCTTAGGAAATGCTCTGGTAGGTTTGGAAAAACATATGCCAATGCAGATTAGGTCTAACCTTCCTGTTCACATGTGGTAAGCATTTAAATTTAGGCCCAAAGAAAGATGAGCCATCAAAGGCGGTGTTAACGAAGGAAGACTTGAAAGGCTCCACAAAATCGCAAAGGCACATCCAGGCCTGCCACCTGATAGAGATACCGGAATCCACCGTCCTACTCATTCCATCTGCTGCATATGAAATGAGTTTCATGGAAGAGTTGACAGAATTGAGGGTGGTGAACTGCATGCTGATTTTATCTGCTGGCTCTTCAGCTACAGCTCCTTGGATGGAGTCTGAAAGTTCCTTTAACAGGTCCCTATGTTGTAGTCTTGTGAAATTGGTAAGGTAGTTCAGCGACTGCAAGGTAAAGGTCGCTGATGAAAAGACGCACTTCCAACATTATCCATGGTCCTGGAATCCTTATTCGGAGGATGGATAGAGGAACTGGTTTCTGATAGTTCACTTTGTGTGGCTGACGCCACAACCATGGCATCAACTGCTACACCTTTTGTTAAAAATGTCTTATCCTTTGGAGCTGTGATATATTTATTTGGCCTCCTAGGAGTAGGTTATATAGAATCTGAGGTCTCCCAGGCCTTCCAAGAAATTAAATCAATAAGCTCCATCAGAAGGAGGGGTCACCCAAGAAGTTGAAGAGTGAGACTCAAAGGCCTTCAGGTATACAGACTCCTCAACTGAAGGGGAGGTGGACTTCCAGTCACCTCTCCGTTTTAAAATTTCCAGGATGTCTTCAAAAGAGACATCTTCACTGAAGTCAGTGTCAGACATGATGGACTTATCTGGGGAGTCAAGATGCTTTTTCTTGCAGGTCCACTTCTGAGGGACTTCCTCCTCAGTGGGGTACTCTGGGGAAGCTTTAGAAGGGGGGGAGCCCCCTGAAAGGCATACTAAGGCCTGGGATCTCTGTGGTTCTGTGAACAGGTGTAATAAGGCAAAGACACCTGCACAGAGGTGGAAGGAAGATCCGAGGAAGACTGTCTGGAACTGGGAAGTAGTCATCACCCTCATGACTTCAAAGGTAGTCTGCCCCTGCTCCGATGAACTCCCTGGACCCAACAACTGGGTTGTTGGAGCCAATGGAAACTCCAGAGCAGCGGACAGAAGCTCAGAAGCTAAGGTAGCAGCTGAACTCATCTATGCCGAGGCCCCCAGATGCAGGGTCGGATCTGGAGAGATCCAAGACAGCTCAGAGGACCAGACTGAAGAGCGTTGGCTCCCAGAGGTCACCTACTCCGACTAAGTGGAAACCCTCAGGACAGATACCGGATTCAAGGAGCCAACGGGTCCTGGATCTGATACAGACACAAGCTCGATGTCAGAATCTTCTGGCTCCGAAATTGAGGGCGGGATCAGAGGAGGTGCAGGTGCTGAAGGGGAAGACTGTGACTGATCCAATTCCTCTGGCTTCTGATCCAATAATAACTTGGCCAAAGCAGATGTCTTTAACAGCCTCTGCACCACCCTATCCATGTCTTCATTGGAGAGACTCCTGGTCGACCAGGTAGAAAGGGTAGGAGATCTGGATCTCATTAGGAATGGAGAAGGGATGGTCTCTGATATCGGTACTCAGAGGGCAAAGTAGACTTCGGAGCCAAAGGCTCAAATGATGACTTTTGTGTGGAATATTCTGATTGCTCTGACATAGTCCTGGATCCAGTACTTGTGACTGCTCTGATAGATTCACTGCAGCAGACAGTTTAGGCCATTTGCTTTGGTGCCGAGGACTATTTCAGAGCCGAAGGACGACGTTTCATTAATTTCTCTGATTTTGAAGACGAGGATGTGGGAGAGAGAGCTTCAGAAAATTGGGGTTTTCAACAACCCCTTTAGAATCAACTTGTTTTTGCACTCCACAAGATCCCTCTGATAAAAGGCATGGCAAACTGAACAGGATTTCTGCAAATGAAGAGGCCCCAAGCAGTATACAATTAAGGTGTGCGAGTCACTAAGGGGCATCTTTTTACCACATTGCTCACATTTTTTAAAGCCAAGAGGCTTCCCTTCTTTTTGAGAGATTCTAAACTACTAGCAGAGAATGGTACACACACTAGCACCACAATATAAAAACTAGTCCCCTAAGTTTAATGGACTCTGGGAAAGAAAAGTATTTTTTTTTTGTAATAACTAAAAGGAAAGAATGGAGGGGGGCAGCCTCTAACTGAAACGGAAGTTAGACGCTCATGAACTTAAAGAGATGCTAACCAGAGGCAAATACTGTAAAGCTTATAATAAAGTTTAAGCAAGAAAGGAAAAAAAGGTAAGTGGAAGGGGAGAAAGAAAACAGCCTCTAAAGGTTAGACGTCCTCTAACTTAAATGGATGGTAACAAAGAGCACTAAATAGGGAACTTACAGGAAAAACTGCACTGAAACAGGCAGGTAAGGTAGGGATAGATGTCTAACAAGAAAAATCGAACGTAAAACAAGTTTCACTATAAAAGGTGAAAGAGCAATAAAGAGAACACACTTAGCCCAGAGCTTGCTAATGAACCTCCTCACAGCACGGCAAATGAGATCTCGGGAAGTTAGGGAACTGCAGTATAGGTAGGGAAGGATGCTCACGAGCTTTGCTGAAGACATGAAGCTTTTGGAAAGGCAGAGACAGATCCGATACATTGGATCAGACCCATCAGTGAGAATGAAGGTGAGATTGACAGCAACACATCTAAGCATATGAGATTTGGGAGGCAAATTAAAAGGTGAATATTTAATGCAGCATACAGTGACTGAAACTGTAGACTCGTTTAAGGACCTGGGTATATGGGTAGATTCAGCTATGAGTTTTTTCTAATCATATCAACCAATTGGTTAATGACAGTTATGGAACTAGAGACTGTATAAAAAGATTTATACAGTCTAGGAAATCAAAAATGATGAAGTCATTGCTTGTTACATTAGAACTAAACGTGAGCAAGGAATAACAATATGGAAACCCCATAAGAAAACAAGCATGAGTAAACTGGAAGACTACAGTGGAAATATACCAAGGGCATCCATGGATGTAAAAATGTAAGTTATGATGAAAGACTAAAATACCTGAACTTGTACAGCGTCTCTTACAGATGTCTAAGAGGAGATCTTATTCAGGTATATAGGGCATTTAGACAGAATTTCCTCTGGGAATGTTTGGGGTTATCAAAAAGTACTAGAGAATCATCAGTTAACTTATGTAGAAGATTCTATAGGAATGAGAAGTGTACTAATTGGTTCTCTAACAGAGTAGCTGATGTTTGGAACAGACTACCAAATTACATTAAAGCAAGTACTAGTTTAGATATTTTTAAAAACAGCCTGGACACTTATTATGGGAAGAAGAGTTTTAGTATATTGGCAAGCTAGAAGGGCATTAATGCCTGTACTTGAAATATTTGTATGTATGTGTATGTATACCTCAATCTTGCAAAGTTTGAAAAATCAGCTGATCACACACAATGGCTTTCTGTCACATACATGCCTTTTTGTGGTCAACAAAAAAAAAATGTTTGACCAACTGTATATCAACAGCGATGGACATATCCATACATTAAGAACCGTTTCCCTTTAAACAGCCACTTGGTCCAAAGTGGCTAACTTGATAATTATATAACAAAGTCGGATCTACACAAAGGTATTGTAAATACGAGGGTAACCTGAGAGAATGAGTACATATAAAAAAATTGTGTCAGACACACTTCGATATGCAAAAAATACGTTTTGAGTGTGTGCATAGATTTACACTGTATAATTAAGCACAAGGACCCTGGTACTCTACTAATGAAATGTGAACTCCTAGAGGTTTAAAAACTCTCGGAATAGCACTCTATTACAACTTCTAGTATTTACTCAGTTACAATTCATATTTGTCTTCACTGTCCATAAGTTTGTTTTCATTTCCTGTAAGTGGATTCATCACATTTGTGGTGATCTTTTTTGTTTCATCTCAAAATGGATGAAAATGTTTACTGGCAAACATACCAAAAAACCCTGGAAATATTTACTATCAAATAAATACTCTATTATTCGGTACAATCTCTCTTCTAACAGTGCTCAGCAGATGGAGAAATGCCTTTTGTATGTTTATAATTAAAATGCCTTTTGTATGTTTATAATTAAAGATCACAGAGTGCCACCCCCCCCTTTTAAATTAATTCAGACTTTTTCTAACTTGTTTCCATTATTATTAAGTCACTTCCAGTGTCACTGTATCACACATGCACAATAAATACACAAATTTTCCTGGCTGACTACATCATCATAAATTTCAGCAATATGAATAGTAGGCAGC